>NC_091345.1:27072277-27122277 GCF_038502225.1 Cherax quadricarinatus
GACAAGCTGGATATATTAACCCACAACCCACACTCACTTTTCCTTCCTCCGCCAACCCACAACTCGCACTCACTTTTCCTTTCCCAGTCATCCCACAACGCACACACATTTTTCCTTTCCCTGTCAACCCACATTCAACACCCACACCCACTCTGACTTCCACTCCTCCCCCATATAAATCTTCCATAAAAATGGAACCCAAAGAGTTAGTGATATACAGAAGGAAAGGTCGAGTTCAAGCCCAGAAAAGCAACAGGGAGGCGTGGTTGTGTGAACAACCTGCTGACACCACACCTGCACCTGCTGACACCACACCTGCACCTGCTGACACCACAATTGCACTTGCTGACACCACACCTGCACCTGCTGATGACACCACACCTGCACCTGCTGATTATACCACACCTGTACCTGCTGATGACACCATACCTGCACCTGCTGACACCACACCTGCACCTGTAAGCTTTCCAATCACCCACAGGCCCAAACAGCGCCTGTCAAATGGTGAATGTGTGTTGAAGCGCAAACACAGGTTAAAGGAACACCTGTTATGGCATCATCTGTTACAAGATGAAAGCATGTTGAAGGACGACGATCTCTTAACAAATAAGCACCTGCTGAACGATGAACGTGTGCCTGACGAGCACCTGCTGAACGATGAACATTTACCTGACGACCACCTGCACGCCCTCCTCCATCACCTTCTCGTCAACACATCTGCTGAAACTGCAGGTACCCTCTACTAGCCAGGGTGGGGACCTTGTAAACTACCAGCCAGGGTGGGAACCTACTAAACTACCAGCCAGGGGTGGAAACTTTCTAAACTACCAGCCAGGGTGGGAACCTAAACAGCCAACCAGGGTGGGAACCTCCTAAACTAAAAACCAGGGTGGGAACCTAAACTAGCAGCCAGGGTGGGAACCTACTAAACTACCAGCCAGGGACGGAACCTTCTGAACTACCAGCCAGGGTGGGGACCTAAACTACCAGCCAGGGTGTGAACCTAAACTACCAGCCAGGGTGTGAACCTCCTAAACTACCAGCCAAGGTGGAAGCCTCCTAAACTACCTGCCAGGGTGGGAACCTAAACAGCCAACCAGGGTGGAAACCTCCTACACTAAAACCCAGGGTGGGAACCTGAACTACCAGCCAGGGTGGGAACCTACTAAACTACCAGCCAGGGGCGGAACCTCCTAAACTACCAGCCAGGGACGGAACCTCCTAAACTACCAGCCAGGGTGGGAACCTAAACTACCAGCCAGGGTGTGAACCTAAACTACCAGCCAGGGTGTGAACCTCCTAAACTACTAGCCAGGGTGGGAGCCTCCTAAACTACCTGCCAGGGTGGGAACCTAAACTACAAGCCAGGGAGGGAACCTCCTAAACTACCAGCCAGGGTTAGAACCTAAACAACCAGCCAGGGTGGAAACCTTTTAAACTACCAGCCAGGGGTGGAAATTTAAACTACCAGTCAGGGTGGGAACCTAGACTACCAGTCAGGGTGGGAACCTCCAAACTACCAGCCAGGGTGGGAACCTAAACTACCAGACAGGGTGGGAGCCTCCTAAACTACCAGCCAGGGTGGGAACCTCCTAAACTACCTGCCAGGGTGGGAACCTAAACTACCAGCCAGGGAGGGAACCTCCTAAACTACCTGCCAAGGTGGGAACCTAAACTACCAGCCAGGGTGGGAACCTAAACTACCAGACAGGGTGGGAACCTCCTAAACTACCAGCCAGGGTGGGAACCTCCTAAACTACCTGCCAGGGTGGGAACCTAAACTACCAGCCAGGGTGGGAACCTCCTAAACTACCTGCCAGGGTGGGAACCTAAACTACCAGCCAGGGTGGGAACCTCCTAAACTACCTGCCAGGGTGGGAACCTAAACTACCAGCCAGGGAGGGAACCTCCTAAATTACCAGACAGGGTGGGAACCTCTTGGATTACCAGCCAGGGTGGGAACCTCCTAGATTACCAGCCAGGGTGGGAACCTCCTAAACTACCAGCCAGGGTGGGAACCTAAACCACCAGTCAGGGTGGGAACCTCCTAAACTACCAGTCAGGGTGGGAACCTCTTAAACTACCAGCCAGGGTAGGAACCTCCTAAACTACCAGCCAGGGTGGGAATCTTCTAAACTACCAGCCAGGGTGGGAACCTCCTAAACTACCAGCCAGGGTGGAAACCTCCTAAACTACCAGCCAGGGTAGGAACTTCCAAAACTACCAGCTACTGTGGGAATTTTCTAAACTACCAGCCAGGGTGGGAGCCTCCTAAACTACCAGCCAGGGTGGGAACGTCCTAAACTACCAGCCAGGGTGCGAACCTCCTAAACTACCAGCCAGGGTAGGAACTTAAACTACCAGCTACTGTGGGAATCTTCTAAACTACCAGACAGGGTGGGAACCTCCTAAACTAACACCCAGGGTGGGAACCTACTGAACTACCAGCCATGGGCGGAAATTTAAACTACCAGTCAGGGTGGGAATCTCCTAAACTACAGCCATGGTGGAAACCTAAACTACTAGCCACAGTGGGAATCTTCTAAACTACGAGCCAGGGTGGAA
Source organism: Cherax quadricarinatus (assembly GCF_038502225.1). Lineage (NCBI taxonomy): Eukaryota > Metazoa > Arthropoda > Malacostraca > Decapoda > Parastacidae > Cherax > Cherax quadricarinatus. The sequence continues at coordinate 27,074,843 of NC_091345.1, forward strand.
ATCTATACTACCAGCCAGGTTCTTCATTTTATACAGGTAAACCAAAGGGTTGTCCCCACTGTAGACTGTGACCACTTGAGATGACTGGCCCCTATCATTATCAAAGTCATTGATAATGTCATTATCAAAGTGTAAGTAAGCTACAGGTTGCAACGTATCGTCCCCAGTTTGTAGAAGTACTGCCAACACCCCTGACTCACAAGCATCAATCTGTAATGTAGAAGGTTTCGAGAAATCTCGAGACAAAAGAACGGGTACAGTACAAAGGATGTGCTTTATTTTTGTACAAGCATCTTGACATTCGGGAGACCATTGAAAGTGGGATTTGTGACTGATAAGGGAGGTCAGAGGGGCTATGACATCTGCAAAATTCTTATAGAATCTTTTATAAAACCCTACCATGCCTAGGAAACATTGGAATGATTTTCTCTCAGGAGGTACTGGAAAATTTTTAATATCAAGAATTTTAGCAAATTTAGGGGTCACTTTGACACTACCTACTTCATGGCCCAAAAAATTAACAGTAGACTGGCCAAAGGTTGACTTGGATAAATTAACAGTTAAGTGGAAACTCTGGAAAGTCTCAAAGAGAGCCTACCGCCTAAACCTATGTTGGTTTCAAGTGTCCAACACTCCAACATCATCTAAGTAAGTGGCTGTGCCTTTAAGTCCTTCAATATCCTGATGGAGCAGTTTCTGGAATGATGCAGGCGAGTTTTTCATTCCAAAAGGGGTTACTGTATACTGATAATGGCCTCCTGGAATTATGAAGGCAGAGATTTCCTTCACCTTATCTGTTAAAGGTACCTGATAGTAACCTTTAAGTAAGTCGAGTTTAGACACAAAAGTAGCCTTACCCACGAAGTCAATTATGTCATCCAGACATGGCAGAGGGTAAACATCTGAAATAGTGACCTTGTTCACCTTACGGTAGTCTGTACACATTCGACAACCTCCATCAGCTTCTTAACATGGACTCCTCCATTAACCCATGCACTATCAGAAATTCTACCTCCTGCTGAAGTAGCCTCTGTTTTTCAGGGTTAGCTCTGTAGAGGGAGAGTTTAATAGGTTTAGAGTTTCCAACATCTACATCATGATATCCTAGTGTACATTTTTTTGGCACATCTGAAAAAATATCAGGGTAAAATTGTAGGAGCACAGTTAAACTTGTTACTTGATTCTCTGACATCCCCACCTAAAGGGCTAGGATCCTTGAGGAGGACAGAATTGGGAAGCTATGGATTTCAGGGATAGGGTGCAAAGAGTCAGGGTCGACTACAGAGGCAGAGGACAGCGTCATTACTGGGACTTTATCTGAAGCTTTAAATACTTTAATTTGATTCATGTGGTATGTTTTACTTTTTGAGGTCTTGTCAAGGGGAGATACCACATAATTCACATCAGATAATTTACTTACAATTTGCATAGGTCCCATAAATTTAAATTTTAAGGTGTGGCCATGTATAGGTTCCAGTACTAACACCTTGTCTCCTGGATAGAAGGAGTGAAACTTTTAATTTCTGTCATACCTCTGTTTCATTGTATTTTGAGCTAGTTTTAAGTTAGCTTTAGCCAACCGATGTACCACCTGCAACCTTGAAGAAGGGTAGAGTGTTGAGCAGGCTATTTCTCCCATTCATCCTTCCTTGAGCACCCAAAGAGGACCTCGTACATTGTGCCCAAAGATCAGCTCAAATGGACTGTACCCTGTGGACTCCTGCACAGTTTCTCTCATTGCTAACAGCAACAGAGGTAGACAACTCTGAGGCACTTGTTGTTTCCCAAAACTGCTGGTTTAATTGTTCAGGTGTTGCATCCCTTCCATTATTCTGCAGGAATCTAAGTGGAGATCTGTGACTAACTGCTCCTGTAGAGGGAGAAACGTCATTCCTGTGTGCCACGGCTGCCTCAGCTTTCAACTTTGTACAAATTATGTCACAAAGCTGTGCAGCAGTAAGAGTATTTTAATAGGCAATTCCAATAGAACGAGCAATTTGCCAACAGTGCTTTAGAGAAAGTTTGGGCAGGTTTAGTAAAGTGAACTCAGACCCCAGTCGTCTGACTCGTATAGGTGGCATTATCTCCAACCTAATATGCTGTTTGCAATATACACTCAAGCAGCTATGCACAGTATGACTGCAGGATACTTGCACGCAATAGCAAGGCTGACACGCAGTAGCAAAGCTGACTGCAGAATATTCACACACAATAGCAAGGCTGACAATAGAGAAGCGATTGCAGAATGCTCACACACAGTGGCAAGGCTAACACAATAGTGAAGCGACTGTAAAGTTGACATGCAATAACTGGAAGCATTGGCAAAGCTTGATGCAATGCCAGATAGGAAGCTATCTAAACGATACAAAGACTAGCTTCTGATCCAGTTTCAGCTTTAAGCTCCAGTTCCTGCTAAGTCCAGCTCCAGCTCTTGGAAGGCTTCCCATATTATGGTATCAGGTAATCAAGGCCTGTTAAGCTGGCTGTAATGTGAGCTTGGAACGAAAATAAACACAGATTTATAATTTTATTTTCCTTCACCAAATACTGTAGGTATTTACAAGTATGGAAAATAATAGTATCACGGTAATCAAGAGGCAAGACAACAGCCTAAAGACAGTGAGACAACTGTGATTGACCAGCACCTGGGTGAATCTGGCAAGAGTAAACTGTGAGTGCTGCCACATCACCTTCGCAGTTGTCAGACCCAGAACATGATTGGCACAACCATGGTACTGATTTAACGATGGGGCCCCCTGAATCGTTAAACCCTTATTACCTGGTTCGCTGGTTGTGAGGCATCCTGTATGAGAGTGTGTACATACACCAAATAAGTAACATACTCTTTGCATGCCACAGTGGGACCCTTCTAAACTACCAGCCAGGGTGGAAACCTAAACTAGCAGCCAGGGTGGGAGCCTAAACTACCAGTCAGGGTGGGAACCTTCTAAGCTACCATGCAGGGTCGGAACCTTCTAAGCTACCACCCAGGGTGGGAACCTCTAAGCTGCCAACCAGGGTGAGAACCCCTAAACTACCAGCCAGGGTAGGAACCTACTAAACTACCAGCCAGGGTGGGAACCTACTAAACTACCAGCCAGGGGTGGGAACTTAAACTACCAGCCAGGGTGGGAACCTAAACTACCAGTCAGGGTGGGAACCTTCTAAACTACCAGCCATGGGTGTGAACCTAAACTACCAGCCATGGGTGTGAACCTAAACTACCATCCAGGGTGATAACTTTCTAAACTACCAGCCAGGCTGGGAATCTACAATATCAGCCAGGGTGGAGACCTCCTAAACTACCAACCTGGCTGGGAACCTACACTCCCAGCCAGGGTGAGAACCTTCTAAAATGTCTCAGTTTGAGTCAGAAACTGTGATTAGCCTGGGTATAAGTCGGTAATGCAGTTAAATACTAGTGTTGAAGATTTAATGGGAGTGAGCAGAGGCAATCATAAGTTATATAAATCTAATGTATTAGTTTTTGTGAATTATTATGTGAGATCAGAATTCATGTGTGATCACTGTCCTTAGCTGTCTGGGAATTAGCATGGGGTGTTACTGAGCACCATGGCTTGCTGTAGTGTTTTGGAATCTCAGGTTAAAGTGTTGAAGAAGGAGGTTCTACTTTAGGAGGAAAAGAGGAGGCTGAAACTGTGCCTAGATGGGCTTGGGAGCGAGTGTGAGATGGTAGGAGCTTGTGAGGAAAAGGATACCAGCAGTGAGCTAAAGAGTTGCAGCTGCTTTATGTGGCAAGTGGTTCACAGTTCAGGAAGAAGGAAGGTAAGGAAGGTTAATAGAGAAGATGTGAAGGTAGAAAATCGATTCTCTGTTCACCAGGACGAGTGTACTTAAGTGGTTAGTGATTTTAGAGGTACCACTGACTCCCCTGCTAATCAAGGTAAGAATATTCTAATTGTAGGAGAATCTCAGGTAAGATGTATATGGACCATGCTTTTTGTAGCAGAGATAGGAAGGTCAGACAAAGGGTGTGCCTTCCAGGAGCTGGTGTTGGTGATATAGTCAGCAGGTTGGATAATATTATGTCAGGTAATGGGAACAAGCCCATTATCTTAGTGCTGGTGGAAATGACATCAGGAAGGGCAGGAGACAGGAGCTGCTGGATAAGTACAGGTCACCCACAAAAGTTGTCAGGTCTAAGGGAGGGATCCCAATCGTATGTAGCATCTTGCCTAGAAAGTGAGTGGGCAATGAATGGATGTCTAGGGCAATTGATATAAATTGCTGGCTAGACAGGTACTGGAAGGAACTTGCAATCCCATTCATTGATAACTGGGACAAATTCTATGGCAAGCATGATATGTATGCAAGGTTCATCTCTCTGACTCATGAAATCATAATGACACGATTGCAAACAAACCATACCACGGGCGGGATTGAACCCGCTGTCAGAGAATTTCAAAACTCTGGAGTTTTGAGACTCTCTGATCGCGGGTTCAATCCTGCTCGTGGTATGATTTCATCTCTCTGGGGTTAGAGTGGTTGCATTAGCCAGTTCGATTGAGAGGGTCATTGATGACTGTAGCCAAATAGATTCTGTGTTCGATGTTTCTAATCTTGTATCATGTCTAAGACAATTTAAATTTTCTCTGACATACATCGCCACTCCACCACCCTTCGTGTTGACCCTATCAGTGTGGAATAGTTTATAACCCTGTATGTTGCATTCAGAAGGCATCTCTCTATCTTTCAGGTTGAACCAGGTCTCTGTTATAGCAATAATATCTATATTACCTACACTTGCAAGTAATCTTAGCTCATCTATCTTATTTCTTAGACTCCTATTATTTGTATTGTAAACCTTAAGGGAGCTAGTCACTCGTTCCCCTCTGCTATCCGTCTTTGTTGATCACTTGATTTGCCATTACTAGCAACTTTATTTTGAATATTGTCTTTTAAACATATCCCTGAGGTATCCCGGTAATAAATGCTGTTTTTAACCCTAATACTGCAGCCTGATTGTTTCCCACAAACACCCATATCTCTATAATCTATCAGTTTAAATTCCTAGACAAATCATCAGTTACCCTCTCAATCGAATTGGCTAATGCAACCACTCCATCCCCAGAGAAATGAACCCCATCCCTTGCATACATATCACGTTTACCAAAGAATAGGTCCCAGTTATCAATGAATGGGATTGCAAGTTCCTTGCAGTACCTGTCTAGCCAGCAATTTATACCAATTGCCCTAGACATCCATTCATTGCCCACTCCCTTTCTAGGCAAGATGCTACATATGACTGGAATCCCTCCCTGAGACCTAACTACTTCTATGACTGACCTGTACTTATCCAGCAGCTTCTGTCTCCTGCCCTTCTCAATATCATTACTCCCAGCACTAAGATAATGGGCTTGTTCCCATTACCTGACATAATATTTATCCAACCTTCTGACTATGTCACCAACACCAGCTCCTGGAAGGCACACCCTCTGTCTGACCTTTCTGTCTCTGTTACAAAAAGCACGGTCCATATATCTTACCTGAGAATCTCCTACTATTAAAATATTCTTACCTTGATTAGCAGGGGAATTAGTGAAACCTTCAACCTCACTAACCACTGAAGTACACTCGTCCTGGAGAACAAAGAATCGATTTCCTACCTTCACATCTTCTCTGTTAACCCTCCTTATTTATCTTCTTCCTGAACTGTGAACCACTTACCACTTAGAGCGGCTGCCACTGTCACTGCTAGTAACCATTTCCTCCATACCAGCTAAATCCTTCTCATGAGCACTCACAAACTCGTCTAAGCGAAGTCAGCTTCCTATTTTCGTCCTGAAGAAGTACAACCTCCTTCAACACTTTAACCTGAGATTCTAAAACACTACAACAAGCCAGAGCTTAGGACAGGTATGACCGCAGGTGACCACTGACCTCAGCGTACTGACCACTGACAGCGTAAGATTAGAAACATCGGACACAGAAGAATTAATTTTGGGTGTGATTTATAGGCCCCCAAACCTTGACAGAGAGTGTAGTAAGCTGCTATGGGACGAAATTCATAAGGCATCTAGATATGAAAATGTTATGTTAATGGGAGATTTTAACTTTAGGCAAATTGATTGGAACAATGTGACAGGAAATTTTGAGTCTAGTGACTTTCTTGATACGGTTCAAGAATGTTTGTTAAAACAGTTTGTGACAGAACCAATCTGAGGAAACAATCTGTTTGACTTGGTTCTTGCCAACAAAGAATCACTACTTAATAATCTTGAGGTTAGTGATGAGCTAAGGGAGAGTGATCACAAATCACTTTGTTTCAATATATCAAGTTGCTGTCCCAGATTTTTGCTTGGCCGACTTCATGGGTATGAGAAATTACCTGGGTGGGCTAAATTGGGACGACCTTACTATGTGTCAGGTAGGTAGAGTTGGTTGCCAATATGACGTATTTCAGAGCATAGTGCTGGCTGCCCAGGTGACTTTTGTCCCGAGTAGGGAAATTAGATCTTACAAAGATGATCCCAAATGGATAAACAATAGATTAAAACATCTCGCTAGTCAAAAGAGGTTTATACAGGCGTATCAACAGAGAGGATGTGCAGTTCAAAAATCAATTTATTCAATTAAAGTGAGAAATAAAAAAAAGAATAAGAAAAGTAAAAAGGGATTATGAGGCTAAAGTCGCAAGGGATTCGAAGACTAACCCAAAAGGGTTCTCTCAGGTATTCAGAAGTAAGATTAGGGACAAAATAGGCCCACTTGAGAGTAACTCAGGTCAGATCACTGACAGTGATAAGGAAATGTGTGAACCTTTCAACTCTTACTGCCTCTCAGTTTTTACTCAGGATGATACTACCAAAATTCCAGAAATAATAAATTATGTAGAACATGATGATAAACTATGGATGATTGCTGTAATTAGTGACATGGTCCTCAGACAGAGAAATTAAAACCTAACAAATCCCCAGGCCCTGATGAACTGTTTGCAAGGGTTTTAAAGGAATGTAAAGAGGAACTTGGCAAACCTTTGGCTAATCTTTTCAATATATCACTACAAGCTGGCATAGTGCCTGACAAGCAGAAAATGGCAAGTGTAATACCTATTTACAAGGCAGGTGACAGGTTCTTAGTTTCGAACTATAGACCAATAAGCCTTACTTCCATAGTTGGTAAATTTATGGAATCAATAATTGCCAAGGGAATTAGTAGCCATATTGAAAAGCATAAACTGATTAATGAATCTCAGTATGGTTTTACAAAGGGGCGTTCCTGTCTTCCGAATTTACTTTCTTCACTAAGGTATTTGAGGGGTTAGATCATGGTAATGAATATGATATTGTGTATATGGACTTCACAGATGAGGGGATTAAAAGCGACATAAACAAATTTGCTGATGACACCAAAACAGGCCGTCCAATTCATTCTAATGAGGACACTAGAGCACTCCAGGATGATTTGAATAGTTGTTAAGACACGTCGGCAACACTTAAGCAACTTTATTCCGAAACGTTTCGCCTACACAGTAGGCTTCTTCAGTCGAGTACAGAAAGTAGGCAGGAGCAGTAGAGCTGTGAAGACGATGTAATCAGTCCATCATCCTTAAAGTCGTAGATTTGAGGTTGTCAGTCTCTCAGCCTGGAGAAGTTCTGTTCCAAAGTCTGGAACTAACTGAAGATCAAGCGACAGTGTTGAGACTTAAATACTGTCGGAAAGAGAGGTGCAGAGTAGTAGTAGTGAGATTGTAGCCACTGAGAGGTCATGTCCCTCTCAGAACAAACGGTTCTCACTTGAAGAAGTTGTCCAAGGTGTTTTCTGTTTTGTACCAAGATGCCATTGTGTTGCAGTGACAACCTCAAATCTACGACTTTAAGGGTGATGGACTGATTACATCGTCTTCACAGCTCTACTGCTCCTGCCTACTTTCTGTACTCAACTGAAGAAGCCTACTGTGTAGGCGAAACGTTTCGGAATAAAGTTGCTTAAGTGTTGCCTATGTGTCTTAACAACCATCCTGTCCGTATTGTATACCATTTTGATATGATTTGAATAGACTGATGCAGTGGTAGGAGAAGTGGCAGATGCAGTTTAATATAGATAAATGCAAAGTTCTAAATGTTGGACAGGAAAATGACTATGCCACATATAAACTAAATGTAGATCTTAATATACTGATTGCAAAAAGAATTTAGGAGTTCTGGTTAGCAATAATCTGAAACTAAGACAACAGTGCATAAGTGTTAACAATAAAGCTAACAGAATCCTTGACTTCATAGCAAGAAGTATAAATAATAGAAGTCCTCAGGTTGTTCTTTGGCTAATCTTTTTAACATATCACTACAAACTGGCATATAAGTGGAAAATGACAAATGTAATAACTATTTACAAGGCAGGTGACAGGTCCTTGGCTTCGAACTATAGACCAATAAGCCTTACCTCCATAGTGGGAAAATTTATGGAATCAATAATTGCCCAAGCAATTCGTAGCTATCTTGACAGGCACAGATTGATTAATGAATCTCAGCACGGTTTTACAAAGGGGTGTTCCTCTCTTACGTATTAACTAACTTTTTTCACTAAGGTGTTTGAGGAGGTAGATCATGGTAATGAATATGATATTGTGTATATGGACTTCAGTAAGGCTTTCGATAGAGTTCCACACCAGAGGCTATTGAGGAAACTTAAAGCACACGGAATAGGAGGAGAAATTTTTTCCTGGGTAGAGGCATGGCTGACAAATAGGCAGCAGAGAGTTTGCATAAATGGGGAGAAATCAGAATGGGGGCACGTCACAAGCGGTGTTCCACAGGGGTCAGTGTTGGGCCCGTTGTTGTTCACAATTTAAATAAACGACATAGATGAGGAAATAAATAGCGACATAAGCAAATTTGCTGATGACACCAAAATAGGCCGTCCAATTCATTCTAATGAGGACACTAGAGCACTCCAGGATGATTTGAATAGACTGACGCAATGGTCTGAGAAGTGGCAGATGCAGTTTAATATAGACAAATAAGAACATAAGAACATAAGAAAGGAGGAACACTGCAGAAGGCCTGTTGGCCCATACTAGGCAGGTCCTTTACAAATGTTGGACATATAAATAACCATGCCACATATAAACTAAATAATGTAGATCTTAATACTACTGATTGCGAAAAGGATTTAGGAGTTCTGGTTAGCAGTAATCTAAAACCAAGACAACAGTGCATTAGTGTTCGCAATAAAGCTAACAGAATTCTTGGCTTCATATCTAGAAGTATAAATAATAGAAGTCCTCAGGTTGTTCTTCAACTCTACATATACTTGGCTACTAGGTCGGATGCTGTGTTCCGCCTTTAAGTGACCTGTCAGTGATCTTAAGGTCACAAGGTCAGTGATCTTAAGGTCACAAGGTCAGTGATCTTAAGGTCACAAGGTCAGTGAGCTTAAACCGGTAGGAGAATTGGACCTGCGTCGCATAGGCCAGTAGGCCTATTGCAGTGTTTCTTCTTTATGTTCTTATGCATGAGATCTACAGGGCACCACCTGAATTACTAAGTGCAAACAATTTGGGTGAGATAATTGGAACCCGAGTCAAAGCAGGTCAGTGAACTGCAGCTCCCTCAATACCCACCCCTTCACCCTCACAAAAGCTAGACCTGACATCAAACTAATAATTATAATACTAAAACTAGCCACTCTGGTAAATCCAAGTTGCATGGACTGCACATGATCAGGCTTGCTGGGTACACAATATAACCACAATACACAAATTATCAGTGTTATTAGGAAGGAAATTCTCATTAACACCCACCACCTAACCACTGGACCATAATCACCCTATGGAAACACACCCAAACGCTACGGCCACAGCTAGGATTTAGGATGGTCAACGCAAGAACTGCTGTACATTACGGGCAAGAGTCACTCAGCCAAGGTGTGCTGTTGGAAAGGATTCACTAAGTCCCCCACCTTTCCGTCCCAGTTGCCGAAATGTAAGAGCTCTCCTCACCACTCATCCCAAGTCTTCAGCAGGAACTTGTCAGCAATCTCCATATTGATATCGACGTACACCAATCGACCCCCGAGAACACCCGACCAAATTGCACAGCTCAGTCCAGTGCTCACATACCAAATTCAACACGGCACCCCCCACTGCCCCCTCCCACTCGAAACCTCTCGAAAGGGTCAAGTCAGCATCACATCCTATCACACTATTATATTATTCATCCATATGTTCTACATTTGGGAAACCGTGTAAAAAATTTCCACACTGCTGCCGGGGGATGGTCGTTGATAAACGACTAAATTAAAATAACTTTTGTATTCGTCCTTGCTTTACAAATTTTGCTTACATTTATAATTAAAATTATCAGAGAATGGATTCCCACCCTGGCTGGTAGTTTAGAAGGTTACCACCCTGGCTGGTAGTTTAGAAGGTTCCCACCCTGGCTGGTAGTTTAGAAGGTTACCACCCTGGCTGGTAGTTTAGAAGGTTACCACCCTGGCTGGTAGTTTAGAAGGTTACCACCCTGGCTGGTAGTTTAGAAGGTTCCCACCCTGGCTGGTAGTTTAGAAGGTTACCACCCTGGCTGGTAGTTTAGAAGGTTACCACCCTGGCTGGTAGTTTAGAAGGTTCCCACCCTGGCTGGTAGTTTAGAAGGTTCCCACCCTGGCTGGTAGTTTAGAAGGTTACCACCCTGGCTGGTAGTTTAGAAGGTTCCCACCCTGGCTGGTAGTTTAGAAGGTTACCACCCTGGCTGGTAGTTTAGAAGGTTCCCACCCTGGCTGGTAGTTTAGAAGGTTCCCACCCTGGCTGGTAGTTTAGAAGGTTCCCACCCTGGCTGGTAGTTTAGAAGGTTACCACCCTGGCTGGTAGTTTAGAAGGTTCCCACCCTGGCTGGTAGTTTAGAAGGTTCCCACCCTGGCTGGTAGTTTAGAAGGTTCCCACCCTGGCTGGTAGTTTAGAAGGTTACCACCCTGGCTGGTAGTTTAGAAGGTTCCCACCCTGGCTGGTAGTTTAGAAGGTTCCCACCCTGGCTGGTAGTTTAGAAGGTTACCACCCTGGCTGGTAGTTTAGAAGGTTCCCACCCTGGCTGGTAGTTTAGAAGGTTCCCACCCTGGCTGGTAGTTTAGAAGGTTCCCACCCTGGCTGGTAGTTTAGAAGGTTCCCACCCTGGCTGGTAGTTTAGAAGGTTACCACCCTGGCTGGTAGTTTAGAAGGTTCCCACCCTGGCTGGTAGTTTAGAAGGTTACCACCCTGGCTGGTAGTTTAGAAGGTTCCCACCCTGGCTGGTAGTTTAGAAGGTTACCACCCTGGCTGGTAGTTTAGAAGGTTCCCACCCTGGCTGGTAGTTTAGGGTATATAGGATACATTACATATTCACACAATTCATTTTGTAACCTATCGCTGCACCTAATTACATAATCTAAATATAGCCCTTATTTATCTATTATTGATCCTTTTACAAATTTCCGTTTTAAAAACAATTTATTTTCATCTCTATCCACTTATTAACGCAATTATTAGATTATAACAATAACAAATATTTACTGTTCCATTTAGTTATTAATTATTAGAGCGAGGAAGCTTACCATATATTACATGGCCTCTTGCTGGTTTTAGAAGATTAGCACCACATTTCCTTACTATACCTTTACAAATGTAACATAATATTCACTCCCTACTAGAAGATCTATTGGCCCCACTGAGTCATTATTCATATAAGAGGGTGCCATTCTACACTATTTTCTGAAAGCCTTTCAGTAGCTTCACTAAGCCCTGTTGTGGAGATTTTCTATGGGAGCCTATCAACTATAACTGCATTGATACGTTTTTTCTCACTGCCAGGCTGACATATGCAGAGTGTTGTACAGCTGGGCTGTTTTATCTGTCAGAAAACCAGATAATTTTAAATATGTAGGATTCTCCTTTTGCACTTTCATACGTTTCATGAATGTGCATTGAGATCCCTGGTTCAGTAATGCAGTTACATTTTTTTATTTACACCTTTTATCCCGAATTTTTACGTTCACCACAGGTAAGGCTACTTCAGCTATGCCATCATCATCACATTAGCTACAATTTTTACATTAGTAACTGTTGTTTCAGTGTTAACATCATTACTATCTTGATTGTCGTTATTATTATTATTATTATTATTATTATTATTATTATTATTCTTTTAACCTTTACGCATTACTACATGATGCCTTCCTTTATGGTATTAAGATCTAGACCTGACATCAAACTAATATCAAACTGACATCAAACGCGACGGGCTGGAGTTTTGAGACTCTATGACCGCGGGTTCAATCTCGGCCGGGGGTATGGTTTGATTTGCCTGGACTGCACATGATAAGGTTTCCTGGGTACACAGAATATAACCACAATACACAAATTATCAGTGTTATTAGAAAGGAAATTCCCATTAACACCCACCACCTAACCACTGGACCACAATCACCCTATGGAACCACACCCCAACGCTACCTCCACAGCTAGGATTTAGGATGGTCAACACTAAATCTACTGTACATTACGGGCAAGAGTCACTCAGCCAAGTTGTGCTTTTGGAAAGCATTCATTTAAGTCCCCCCATTTTTCCATCCTGGTCGCCGAATTGTAAGGGCCCTCCACACAATTCATCCCAATTCTTCAGCAGGAACATGTCAGCAATCTCCAAACTACGGATTGAGGTCGACATACACCAACTGACTCCCGAGAATGCCCGACTACATTGCACAACTCAGTCCAGTGTTTACACACCAGATTCAACACGGTGCCTCCCCTCGCAGCAGCTACACCCCCACTCAAAACCTCTCGAAAGTGTCAAACAAGCATCATATCCCATTGTACAATTATTATATTATTCATCCATATGTTCTACATTTAGAAAACCATGTAAAAAACTTCCACACTGTGTGACAACAATATACAAGGAAGCTGAAGAGAGGTTTGTACCCAAGGGTATCAGGAATAATGAAAAAGCCAGGATGAGCCCATGGTTCACCCAAAGGTGCAGGAGGCCAAAACCAAGTGTGCTAGGGAATGAAAGAAGTATAGAAGGTAAAGGGCCCAGGAGAATAAGGAGAGCAGTCCGAGAGCCAGAAATGAATATGCACAGGTAAGAAGGGAGGCCCAACGACAATATGAAAATGACATAGCAGCAAAAGCCAAATCTGACCCAAAGCTGTTGTGCAGCCACATCGGGAGGAAAACTAACAGTCAAGGACCAGGTAATCAGGCTAAGGAAGGAAGGAGGAGAGTTCACAAGAAACGACCATGATGTATGTGAGGAACTCAACATGAGATTCAAAGAAGTGTTCACAAAAGAGGTAGAAGGGACTCCAGAAGGATGGAGAGGTGGGGTAAACCAAGTGTTGGATACAATACATACAACCGAGGAAGAAGTGAAGAGGCTGCCAAGCGAGCTAGACATGTCAAAGGCGATGGGGCCGGATAACATCTCTCCATGGGCCCTGAGAGAGGGAGCAGAGGCACAATATGTACCCCTAACAACAATATTCAACACATCTGTCGAAACAGGGAGATTACCTGCGGCATGGAAGACAGCAAATGTAGTCCCAATTTTTAAGAAAAGGAGACATACAAGAAGCACTATAGATCAGTGTCACTGACGTGTATAGTATGCAAAGTCATGGAGAACATTATCAGGAGAAGAGCGGTGGAACACCTAGAAAGGAATGAGCCTAACAATGAGCTTAACTCCGAAGTGTCCCTGTTTGCAGAGGATGTGAAGTTGATGAGAAGACTTTAATCGGACGAGGACCAGGCAGAACTACAAAGGGATCTGGACAGGCTGCAGGCCTGGTCCAGCAATTGGCTCCTGGAGTTCAACCCCAACAAGTGCAAATTCATGAAGATTGGGGAAGGGCAAAGAAGACTGCAGACGGAGTACAGTCTAGGGGACAAGAGACTACAAACCTCACTCAAGGAAAAAGATCTCGTAGTGAGTATAACACCAAGCACATCTCCTGAGGCGCACATCAACCAAATAACTGCTGCAGCATATGGGTGCCTAGCAAACCTAAGAACAGCATTCCGCCATCTTAATAAGGAATCGATCAGGACCCTATACACTATGTACGTTAGGCCCATATTGGAGTATACGGCATCAGTTTGGAACCCACACCTATCCAAGCACGTAAAGAAACTAGAGAAAGTGCAAAGGTTTGCAACAAGGCCAGTCCCAGAGATAAGGGGTATGTCCTAGGAGGAGAGGTTAAGGGAAATCGACCTGACGACACTGGAGGACAGAAGAAATAGGGGGGATATGATAACGACATAAAATACTGAGAGAAATTGACAAGGTGGACAGAGACAGAATGTTCCAGAGATGGGACACAGCAACAGGGGGAAACAGTTGAAAGTTGAAGACTCAGATGAATCACAGGGATGTTAGGAAGTATTTCTTCAGTCGCAGGGTAGTCAGGAAGTGGAATAGTTTGGGAAGCGATGTAGTAGAGGCAGGATCCATTCATAGCTTTAAGCAGAGGTATAATAAAGCTCATGGTGCGGGGAGGGTGACCCAGTAGAGGCCAGTGAAGAGGCGAGGCCAGGAGCTATCAATCGACCCCTGTAACCACAACTAGGTGAGTACATCTAGTTGAGTACTGGTTTCTTCAATAAAATTTTAGATTAGGACTTATGTGGTTCAAATCTAAAATTCAAACCTTTCAGAGAGACCAATACTCTAAAAGCTCAGTTCCACAAGGCACAGTACTCTCTCCCATTCTATTCCTCACCCTCATTTCTGACATAGAGATGTAAGTCACAGCTCCGTGTCTTCCTCTGTGGATGACACCCGGATCACCATGGCAGTGACCTCCATCGAAGACACCGCGAGACCCCAAGCGGACATCGAATGGACCACTCAAAACAATATGAAGTTCAACGAGGAGAAATTTCATCTACTCAGATATGGAAAACTTGACGAAATTAAAAATATGTCAGGGTATACCACAAATTCTAACCATACAATAGAGCGGAAAAGTAATGTGAAGGACCTGGAAGTGATAATGTCAGAGGATCTCGCCTTCAAAGACCACAACAATGTATCTACCTCATCCGCTAGGAAACTGATGGGATGGATAATGAGAACCTTCAAAACTAGGGACGCCAAGCCCATAATGATTCTCTTCAAATCGCTTGTGCTCTCTAGGCTGGAGTGCTGCTGTACACTAATGCCCCCCCCCCCTTCAAGGCTGGCAACATTGCAGACCTGGATAGTGTACAAAGAACTTTCACGGCACACATAAGTGCGATAAGGCACCTAAACTACTGGGAACGGTTGAAGGTCTTTGCTCTGTATTCCCTCGAACGCAGGCGAGAAAGATACATGATAATATACACTTGGAAGGCCCTGGAGGGATTGGTACCAAACTTGCACACGAAAGTCACTCCCTATGAAAGCAAAAGACTCGGCAGGAGATGCAACATTCCCCCGATGAAAAGCAGGGGTGCCACGAGTACAATGAGAGACAACACAATAAGTGGCCAGGACCCAAGACTGTTCAATTGCCTCCCAGCATACATAAGGAGGATTACCAATAGACCCCTGGCTGTCTTCAAGAAGGCACTGGACAGGCACCTAAAGTCAGTACCTGACCAACCGGGCTGTGGTTCGTACGTCCTCTTCCGTGCGGCCAGCAGTAACAGCTTGGTTGATCAGACCCTGATCCACCATGAGACCTGGTCTCAGACCGGGCCGCGGGGGCGTTGACCCCCGAAACTCTCTCCAGGTAACTCTAAAATGTGCAAGTACGTCTGAGCTACTTGAAGCCGCTCAGAAGTACAGTACTTACGCACGTTAAAGGCTTGATACTTACCAGATGCGACATGAAAAGCATTACTTCATTTTTTTTTTTAAATTTCTTCCAAATAATCAAGTTGGGACTCACACATAAAGTATGAAATCACTTCAAATTTTCCTCCAAGACTAACTAGCTTTCAAGAAAGTTTGTGTTACGTCAGCCTATTATACATAACATACAAATGTTTAAGAATAATCTTGAGATATCCAAATGAATTCAAACACTATGACTTTTTATCTGATCAGAAGACGTTTCATAGAAACCAACTGTTAAACATATTGGCTTTTGATAATTTGCACAACCAAACATCAAGATATTGTTTCCCTTGAAGAAAACAAATCACTAAAAGTTTTAAGCTGACCAATAGATGCATTTTATAGTTAATGCAGAGAATTCAATTAAAATTGTGTCTACACAGCCTAAACCCATGAAATGTTCCATCCAGATATTTCATATGATGCATCAGCCATTGAATATTGCTGTCGTTCAACAACTGTTATATTTTAATCAGAGGAACGCGCTGTACCCCCAAGGGGTCATGTAGCGCCTGTGCAATAGGGGGCATTCACATTCGATACAAGCAAGGTGAAAGTCCAGTTCCTTGGATCAAGAACCCCTCACCAGCATCAAGGAAAAATAATTCAATGAAGTCAAATAATACTATTTTAGTTTGAGGCTTAAGTGGCACAATGGCCGATCAAAGGAGACTTTCTCCAGTAATAACACAAACAAAAATATGGGAAAGTTTTCTGTATCACTGTGCATAGGTCAACCATGCATGAAAATAGTTCCATGATTCTTGCACAAATTACATTAAACAAGCGTTGATATTTTGAAACAAATCGGCGTTCTTAAGTAATTACGAAAATTCATGATAATGCAGTGAAAATGTTGCGTAAAATGTTCACAGAAAAAAATAGGAAAGTCTCCCTTTGTTAAACATAAAAAACGGCATGTATCCGCACACTGTTATTTTTCCAGTTTGTTTTTCACATTTACATTCAATTTAAAATTTTCTACAATCCTGTAAGAGAAATATTTAGATTTAAAAAAAATTGATAAAATTGGCAGTTTTTATTTTGCAAGTTGGCACAAAAATGTTTCATATTAATATAGACCAACATTTAGGGTTTGAAGCTGATCAGAAGAGCAATTCACTAGTAATTACATGGGAAACAATTTACTTAATAAGTGTCAAATTAAAATTCAGTTCTTTAACTTTCAGTAAAATTTTAAATTTTCACCTATTTAGACTAAAATTATGGATGATCATCAATGATATTTTCAATCCTATCAAAAGAATTAGTATCACTATTTATTCAATTAAATTGACAAACTGGGATTTAATACCCAGTACCACCATGAATCTTTTGTTATGGAAACCATAGTAGTGGTGAAAATTTGAAGCCAATCAGATGAGTCATTCTCCAGTTATGGCAAGAATTCCAACAATTATCTCTTAAATATTGAAGCAGCTCGGAAGAGGTAAACTGAAAGTTTTTAACGGGAATTACAATGTGTATATAGACGGGACTGTCGCTCAAGTATTTTTCCCTGTACGTATTATCAAACATCTCTCTCTCCCTTCTCCATTCCAGTGAGTACATTCCAAGTGTTCTGAGACATTTCCGCTTATTACTCTTTAATAAATACATTGGGAATGAGAACAAGTGTTACACCATACCATCTACAATTCCAAGGCTTCGTCCAGCTCTCCTGGGGTAGGAATGATGGTGGCGACCTCTCTAGGTAGTAACACTGAGTGTCCTCAAACCTGCCTCTTTTGTTGCTCAACATGTCTCATGAAATCGTAATGACACGATTGCCTAATTTGATGTATCTTATTGTGGCTAGCTGCTGGCCCAGTGGCTAACGCGTCGGTCTGGAGTTTTAAGACTCTCTGATCTCGGGTTCTAACCCCGCCCGTGGTATGGTTTCTTTTGTTGCTGTTATCATCTAATTCTTTCATCATCCTGAATGTGCACTTTGTCAATCATCATTTAGCTTCCGGTCTTCTTGTAACGAAGTTGTGGCTAGTGGGAGTCCAATGTACTATGTTATATTTATAACGTTATGAACATGATGGTAATGAAAAATAAAAGTCACAATTCCATGGCTGGAACAATTCACAGCTAAACTACAATATGGAGAGAGAGTTTTAGCAGACCTTTCAGTTGGGCCGGGACCATTATCAAGTGATAATGGTCCGAGTATATTATAAAATAATAAGGTTCTGAGTTCATTATCAATTAATAATGTCCTGGTGTGACCGAAACGTATTTTAAAGTTTGCTCACAAGATTGTGAGTTGGAGAGTGATGAAAAGTTTGAGAGATTATGACTAGAGTGTACCAGTGTTTGTATACTCATAAGATGATGATTAACACTGTCTCATTTGCCTTGAGTAAATCTGTGTTTCTGACGCAGTAAACTTGTGAAGTAGGCAGACTTGGAACACGTGTACAGTAAGCAGACTTAGTATACGTGTACAGTAAGCAGACTTAGTACACGTGTACAGTAAGCAGACTTAGTACACGTGTAAAGTAAGAAGACTTAGTACAGGTGTACAGTAAGCAGACTTAGTACACGTGTACAGCAAGAAGACTTAGTATAGGTGTACAGTAAGCAGACTTAGTACACGTGTACAGTAAGGAGACTTAGTACACGTGTACAGTAAGGACACTTAGTACAGGTGTACAGCAAGAAGACTTAGTATACGTGTACAGCAAGAAGACTTAGTATAGGTGTACAGTAAGCAAACTTAGTACACGTGTACAGTAAGGAGACTTAGTACACGTGTACAGTAAGGACACTTAGTACAGGTGTACAGCAAGAAGACTTAGTACACGTGTACAGCAAGAAGACTTAGTACACGTGTACAGTAAGGAGACTTAGTACAGGTGTACAGTAAGGAGACTTAGTACACGTGTACAGTAAGGAGACTTAGTACACGTGTACAGTAAGGAGACTTAGTACACGTGTGCAGTAAGGAGACTTAGTACACGTGTACAGTAAGGAGACTTAGTAGAGGTGTACAGCAAGAAGACTTAGTACAGGTGTGTAGTAAGCAGACTTAGTACAGGTGTACAGTAAGGAGACTTAGTACAGATGTACAGTAAGGAGACTTAGTACATGTGTACAGTAAGCAGACTTAGTACAGGTGTACAGTAAGCAGACTTAGTACAGGTGTGCAGTAAGCAGACTTAGTACAGGTGTACAGTAAGAAGACTTAGTACACGTGTACAGTAAGGAGACTTTGCACACATGTACAGTAAGCAGACTTAGTACAGGTTTACAGTATGATTGCTAACATTCTCTTCAAAAAGTCAACCGTCGTCCTCTAAATAATAATATTTTATTTTGCAGGTTGGTGCAGAAGCTTAATTAAGTGAACCTGGGATCTCCCTCAGGTCTGTCAACGCCAGTTCTCGCATGAACCAGTTCAGGAAGAGCTAAAAGTTACCCAGTGCATGAAGCTACAGCAAGGGAGAAAAGTGATTTTCTGTATAGCTAACATTCGTGCAGTAATTATTGTAATCTGATCCTCTCTTTAATGATAGATTTAGATTTTGCCACCGAGGTGGCTAGTTTATTGTGCACCCATATTCATCCTGTGGACGGTAGCGCAAGAGCATATGGGTACATAAAAAGCTTAGGAACTAGGCCCCAAAAGGCTTAACAGGTGTACATGTAGGTTTTTTTTCTATATATCTACAGTTCACGTATCTGTTACAAGCAGATTTAGGAAATTTGCTTAGTATATCTGGTATTTTAATTTCATCAATAAGATATCTTGACATGTCACATAGGTTATTATACTGTCTCTGTATTCCTCAATAAGTGGACAATTAAGCACATAGTGTTCAAGACAGTGACCACATGCTTGATCACATAATTTGCATTTAGTTTGATCATCATCTGTGTGTCTCCCGGACTGCCAGAAGTACTTGTAACCAAGCCTAAGCCTGGCCACTACATCAGTCTGTTCACATTTCACGTTGCTCCATAAACATACTTATCTACGTTCATGTTATCATAGTGGGTTATAGATCTACTCAGGCTTCTAATTGCATTCCTAGAACAATCATTTTCATTATTTTCTTCTCTCCTAATATTATTCCTAATGCTAGACACAGATATACCAAAGTTATATTATACATTCTCCTTCAGGGTACTCTTCTTGATTAACATGTCAACTTCATCATGAAGGAATAATCCAGTGTGTGATGGGATCCATAGCAATTGTACATTAATTCTTTTGTCCCTGATTTTTGAGCGTCTTTACCTGGCTTCTCCAATGAGCATGTTGTTGAAGTCATTATATGAGTCAAGAGCCTTCATTGATGACATAGAATCAGTAATGATGATAGAGTCAGGCTCAATGTCACAGGTTAGCTTTAGCGCCATTAGGATTGCAAACAATTCAGTTTACAGTGTAGACGCCCAGTTGTTAATTCTTATGCCTAACTCAACAAATTTATTATCGTTCTTAACTAGGGAGGTGGCAACAAGAGCAGATGCAGCCCTGCCAAGGACTCCTGTTTAGATCCATCAGTGTATATATAACTTGTGATAACTTATTACTACCAGCTAGGCGATAAATTTCTTCTTGAGCAGTTGCTTTAACAAGTGATTTAAGGAAGGGATTACTAGCAATGAGCTTCTGGGGAGGGACTTGCAGGTATGTGATATTAAATGAACACATCTTCCATGGAGGGGTGAAATGCTCTTGTTGCCTACTGTGATACAGTTCATGCAGGTTATAAAACTTAATGCAAGTTGCACGTTTTCACAATCCATTTAGATCTGTGTTTATTAACTTCTAGACACTTAGTATGGTTTATTGTGACAGTGTCTGGTTCATTTCTTAACATTCTAATACCGAATACAGTGTTTATCTCAACAATCCTATCACTGATACTATAAATACCAAGTTCCTTACTCATATTAAGAACCTTTGTATATTTGGGACACCCAAGAATAATTCTGAGAGTTTCATTTTGCATTAACTCCAAGGGTCAGAGAGAAGTTTCTCTAGCTATTAATTATCAACATGGGAACAGCATAATCAATTAAGGACCTAACATAGGCTATGTACATCACTCTCACGATTCTCACATTAGCACCATAATTGGGGTTGTAGCCAGCAACAACTTTGAGAGCATATAGCCTATCTTTGCATTTCTTATTTAGTTGTGGTATAGTGGATTTGATAAAGGGTACATCTACACCAAGATATCTGTAAGTTTTAACGCAGCTAATATTTTTACCCTGCAAATAGATGGGTGGGGGATGTCGTTTACTTGTTAATATCTTTGTTTTAGAGGAAGATATTATGAGGCCTAGTCGATTACAAATTGCTTGAACTTCATTAAGAATGGTACTCATCTTTTTATGACCTGTTGTGTGGATCATGATGTCATCAGCATAGCTTATAGCTGTATGTTTAGGCGAGGCAGGTAGAGCATTTAGGAGAGCATTAATCAGAATATTAAATAACATGGGACTGAGAACTACTCCCTGCGGTGTACCTAAAGACATTTCTTTCAACTCACTTCTGAAGCTTTGGTAGAGGACAGAGGATAATTCAGTTTACCTTATTCCTTGTATATCTTCTTTTATTTTAACTGATTTTCAACAGTTGAGTTACTTAGCTGTTTTAACTTTGAAGTTTTAACTAATAAGATATTACAAGGACACCAATGGAAATAAGTCACTAAGTATTTTACACTAGGTTAGGTTAGGTAAGGTTTGGTAGAAAACAGCTTGGCAAAGCTCCTGGAGAGCGCAACGTTGCCACAATAAAACTCACATTAGTTGCACTTGTGTCCTTTTACTTTACATATTGTCGGTAATTCTACCCACATCATCACAAGTTTAGATTTAGAAAGAATACAGGAAAGTATTGGTTTGGAAATAGGGTAGTTGATGAGTGGAACAGTCTGCCTTGTAGGGTTATCGAGGGTAGTTTCAAATTTAGGTTGGATAAATACATGAGTGAGATGGGTTGGATTTGAGAGGGACTTGCACATGGGTAAACAATTTTCAAAGCTTATTTCTTGGACAGCATTGAAAATTGGGTTGGGAAAATATTTTGTTAGTGGGATGGATTGTGAAGGACCTGCCTAGTATGGGCCAACAGGCCTGCTGCAGTGTTCCTCCTTCCTTATGTTCTTATAGTATAAAGATAATAAGTGCTAAGGTATATTTTAAAACAAATGTATTTTGTAACTGGAGTGATAGGCTTCAAGAGGCAAGTGCCAGCAGTCATCAGGAACCTACCACACAGGTCAGCTGTTTTAATAATCTTCCTAGCCAGCTAGTGTACCTCGCCTGTAATTTAGTGTTACCAGTGGGGAAAATTTTTCCTTTTAAAATACGATAAGGTGCAAAATCTGGAAGAAATACAAATAATGTACAGTTTTGCACAAATATGTTAGTGAAGATTTACAACAATAAGACCATTTATCATCCAGGAACCTTGCCACAGTGTTGCCGTAGCTAATAACCAGTAACAAGTGGGGTGGAGTGACCATCATTAGAATTTTCTTTTTTGAAATACTAGACGTATACAGTGGAAATTCATATAACCTGTAGTTAGCAGTGGTCGCAATATACAAAACGAGAAGCAGACATTACTCCAGTAAAAGCAAATTTTCCTCCAGTAATCTTCACCGGCTAACTCTATTGATAACACAGCCTTTATTGTGGTGGAGACGGGAAAATTTTTTAGAAAAGCTAAATACAATGATATATAAGCGCCAAACCCTTGTATCAATCTAATCACATATTGCTTGGTTAAATAATTTTCCAGTAGTTCCTTCATGTGTTAGTACACAATCACCGACCTGATATGTGCAAATAAGTGACCGACCAAATTTGACTGGTTCTGAACCTTTGAGCTGTATAGCCCTTGTGGCTTAGCGCTTCTTTTTGATTATAATAATAATCTGAACCTTTGACCGGTTTCAAAGGGGTTTGTTGGACAATAAGGTATCCTCTGACAGGACTTTAGACAGACTGGGTCTTAGGCATCCTTATCAAACACCCAAACAGTAACTACTAAAGCAGTAACTACTAGAGCGGTAAGCTTGTCCAAACATACAAGTACAAATACAAATAGATACAATACAAATAGATCTTTACTTTAAGTAGAATATACAAGAGGTTATTAGTGGAATACAGCAAAACAATCATTAAAATCACATTATGAAAGCCTGTGTAGTCTGCAGCCAAACAAACAAGTGGGCTTCCACATTTATTAATTGCTCTACCATATTGTATTACTTTTGTCACTACTACTACTACTACTACTACTACTACCACTAGTGAACATCGAAATGGTACCTCACTAGTATTACACCTCACTCTGAGCCTTTATATACCCTCTGTGTCCATGTATTGTTTGTAATGGCTTGATAAAGTTCCTGGAGAGCGAAACGTTGCCACAATAAAATGTCACATTAGTTGCACTTGTGTCCTTTTACTTTACAAATTATCCAGAAGAGGTATTAAATCAGGGAAGTGTTTTTGGGTATGCCCAAATGAGATCAATCTGTGGAATAAAATCACATTAGTATTAAAAGAGGATATCATCAAAGCAGCCTTCATTGAAAACCTGAAAGCATTCTTTAACAGATGGGAAAATAAAACATCTGGGCTAGATGGTGCTATTGCCCTTGGTGCGGATGATGTCCAGGCCGACAGTAACTGTAGGACGGGATACTGGTCAGGTAGTCAGGAACTGTAAGGCTGGAGGTGATGAATGGTTTTGAAAACCGACAAGTTGAAGAATTGAGACACTTATGCAACATATGGGAATCTTTATTGAAGATAAAGATTCCCATATGTTGCATAAGTGTCTCAATTCTTCAAGGCTGGAGGTGCTGTCCTGGTAGACAGTAACTGCATGCATAGAGGAATGCATATTAGTGGCCTCGAGGGAGACAGGAGCTGTAGTGGAGAAACAAGTGTAGTTAAGTACAAGATAAAACCAATATTACAAACTAGCAATACCACAGGAGATAGCAAACAAGGGGATTCCACTAGAAATAGTGAAGGTAAATTACCAGAAATAACTGGCGAGAGCTCCATTGTTAGTACTAGTGAAGACAGAATTGAGACAGGAAAACATGCACCAGCAGGGAATACAGTCACAAAAATTCAAGGCAAACAGAAACCAAGCCTGTGCAGATATTATGCACTTGGTATCTGCAGGCATGGAATATCTGGAAAAACAGATGGGACGTGCAACTTTGACCACCCTAGAAAATGCCGTACCCATATGACAACAGGAAAATGCAACCTCCCTTCCTGTAAGCGTTTTCACCCTGAAATGTGTAACTCTTAAGTACAGGAAAGACAGTGCTATAACTTATATTGCCAGGCACCATCCAAAGGGGACATAAAGATACAAAACACCCAGACCATGGGAAAACCGGGGAAGCCACAGCCACTCAAGAGAGAGAGTTTTTTTTAGTGCCAGGAAGGAAAAAAAAACTGGCAAGAAATGGCAGAAATCGTACACCAAATCCAATCATTTCTGGGGTGGATTCACAGATAGCCTCCATTCCAAACCAACAGACACAGATATTAGTGCCAGGCAAAAAAAGTCTCCCCCAGTACCACCAGGACCACCAATCCGATGACATTCTTCTTTGCAAATATACAGGGTCTAAAGCCAGCAACGAACAACAAAATACCTTTCTTCCGTGGACTGCTTGCAGAGGCAAATGCAATGTTCGTGGCTTTCACAGAGACCCACATAAAGGATCACTTGGACAACGAAATATGGATCCCGGGTTACAACCTATACAAATGCGATAGAGTGAGCAGGCAAAAGGGGGAGTTGGGGGGTTGGCCTGTATATAGCAGAGTCACTTATTTATTCAGAACTGCTAAATGCCTCAGATGATGTAGTTGAAGTTTTAGCAGGAAAGATCGAGAACCAAAATCTAGTCATTGCATTAGTTTACAAGCCTTTGGATGCAACGTCCCAACAATTCCAGGAACAGCTATTGAAAATTGACCACTGTCTGGAAAATCTTCCAACTCCTGCTCCCAACATCTTGCTCCTGGGAGATTTCAACTTAAGCCACCTAAAATGGAGGAATATAGCAAATAATGTTGTTGCAGTGATAACACCAGGAGGCAGCTCAGATGAGAACTCACACACACATGAGCTTTTGAATCTCTGCACAAAATTCACCTTAAACCAGCAAATAATAGAGCCTACCAGATTGGAGAATACACTGGACCTCATCTTCTCTGACAGTGATGATCTGATACGAAATGTCACCATATCAAAAACAATATACTCAGATCACAACATAATCGAGGTTCAGACATGTATGCGTGGAGCCCCAGACAGACAAAATGTGATCAGTCATGACGGAGCCTTCACCCAATTCAACTTCAATAACAAGAACATAAAGTGGGACCAGGTAAACCAAGTCCTAAATGATATAAGCTGGGAAAATAGCCTAAGCACCACAGACCCCCGACTTATGCCTAGAACAGATTAACTCTGTGGCACTTGATGTATGTTCAAGGCTTATTCCTTTAAGAAAAAAGAGTAGTTGTAAAATAGTAAGAGATAGGCGCTCCCTTTACAGAGCGGCTAAAAGAGGCCAATATATCTGCAATGCGTAGGGAGACACTGGTCAGAGAAATAGCAAACATCGAACTAAAGCTAAAGGAATCTTATAGGAGTCAGGAATTGCGGGAAGAACTAAAAGCCATAAATGAAATCGAAAGAAACCTAAAGTATTTCTTTTCTTATGCCAAATCAAAGTCGAGAACAACATCCAGTCTTGGGCACCTACTTAAAAGATGGGTCCTACACAGATGACAGCAAAGAAATGAGTGAGCTACTCAAGTCCCAATATGACTCAGTTTTTAGCAAGCCGCTAACCAGACTGAGAGTCGAAGATCTAAATGAATTTTTTATGAGAGAGCCACAGAATTTGCTAAACACAAGCCTATCTGACGTTATCCTGACGCCAAATGACTTCGAACAGGCGATAAATGACATGCCCACGCACTCTGCCCCAGGGCCAGACTCATGGAACTCCGTGTTCATCAAGAACTGCAAGAACCCCTATCACGTGCTTTTAACACCCTATGGAGAGGGAGCATGGACACTGGGGTCGTCCCACAGTTACTAAAAACAACAGACATAGCCCCACTCCACAAAGGGGGCAGTAAAGCAATAGCAAAGAACTACAGACCGATAGCGCTAACATCACATATCACAAAAATCTTTGAAAGGGTCCTAAGCAAAATCGCTACCCATCAAGATATCCATCAGTTACACAACCCAGGGCAACATGGGCTTTGAGTAGGTCGCTCCTGTCTGTCCCAACTACTTGATCACTACAACAAGGTACTGGATGCACTAGAAGACAAAGAATGCAGATGTAATATACACAGACTTTGCCAAAGCCTTTGACAAGTGTGACCATGGTGTAATAGCGCACAAAATGCGTGCGAAAGGAACAACAGGAAAAGTTGGTAGATGGATCTATAATTTCCTGACAAATAGAACACAAAGAGTAGTAGTCAACAGAGTAAAGTCTGAGGCGGCTACGGTGAAAAGCTCTGTTCCTCAAGGCACAGTACTCGCTCCCATCTTGTTCCTCCTCCTCGTATCAGACATAGACAGGGATATAAGCCACAGTGACGTGTCTTCCTTTGCAGATGACACCCGAATCTGCATGACAGTGTCTTCCATTGCAGACACTGCAAGGCTCCAGGCAGACATCAACCAAATCTTTCAATGGGCTGCAGAAAACAATATGAAGTTCAACGATGAGAAATTTCAATTACTCCGATATGGTAAATGTGAGGAAATTAAAACTTCTTCAGAGTATAAAACAAATTCCAACCACACAATAGAGCGAAAAACTAACGTCAAAGATCTGGGAGTTATCATGTCGGAGGATCTCACATTCAAGGACCATAACATCGTATCAATCGCATCTGCTAGAAAAATGACAGGAGGGATAATGAGAACCTTCAAAACTAGGGATGCCAAGCCCATGACACTCTTCAGGTCGCTCGTTCTATCTAGGCTGGAATATTGCTGCGCACTAACAGCACCTTTCAAGGCAGGTGAAATTGCTGAACTGGAAAATGTACAGAGAACCTTCACGGCGCGCATAACGGAGATAAAACACCTCAATTACTGGGAACGCTTGAAGTACCTGAACCTGTATTCCCTGGAATGCAGGCGGGAGAGATACATGATTATATACACCTGGAAAATCTTAAAGGAACTAGTACCAAACTTGCACACGAAAATCACTCTTTACGAAAGCAAAAGACTCGGCAGACGATGCAACATCCCCCCAATGAAAAGCAGGGGTGTTACTAGCACGATAAGAGACAACACAATA
The DNA here is from genome assembly GCF_038502225.1 of Cherax quadricarinatus. Classification (NCBI taxonomy): domain Eukaryota; kingdom Metazoa; phylum Arthropoda; class Malacostraca; order Decapoda; family Parastacidae; genus Cherax; species Cherax quadricarinatus. Next base: position 27,102,024 of record NC_091345.1, read on the forward strand.
AGTGTCAGGGGCCCAAGACTGTTCAACTGCCTCCCAACATACATAAGGGGGATTACCAATAGACCCCTGGCTGTCTTCAAGCAGGCACTGGACAAGCACATGAAGTCGGTACCTGACCAGCCGGACTGTGGTTCGTACGTTGGATTGCGTGCAACCAGCAGTAACAGCCTGGTTGATCAGGCCCTGATCCACTATGAGGCCTGGTCACAGACCGGGCTGCGGGGGCGTTGACCCCCGGAACTCTCTCCAGGTAAACTCCCGGTATGTTCATAAGTGTTTCCTGGCGCTGGTCTAAGTTATATGATGACCCTGCAGCCGGAGCTTTTCGGAATCTGACTGACGCCTTCCACTGGCTTACCCGTCCACTCCTTTTAAAATTACGGTTATAATTAGTAATTTACACTATGTATGATAATTGTACTTATATGTAACAAAAAAAGGCACAATACCGTGACTGGAACGATACACAAATAACCCGCACATAGAAGAGAGGAGCTTACGACGACGTTTCGGTCCGACTTGGACCATTTACAAAGTCACACTGTCGGACCGAAACGTCGTCGTAAGCTCCTCTCTTCTATGTGCGGGTTATTTGTGTACATATTATATGTACCCGTACCTAAATAAACTTATTGATGGGCACTTAAAACACATTATGTAACATATTTCCATTGCGGCACTATGTCTAGGATCGTTTAATTTACTCTCATTTAAATTTGAAAAAAGCTATGATTCAAATGTATCTTTGTTTTAATGCTACACGAGACTAGCACCGATTATTTATATAGTTTAAGACCCTTAATTTTTATACATTAGTTTTCTGTAGTTTCGCAGCACAGAAAATGGATTTAGTTGATGGGAATCTAAAGTAATTCGATTTTACAGTGTTTTTAACATTGCTTGTAGTAGCTGACGACGTTTTTATGCAGATTAATATCCCTGAATGGTTTATATCCTGGGATAACGCAAGCAGTATGCCTTGTTTTCGTTTGGATTATTTTCTAGGTCCACAGAATGCGACCCACAATAATCTACGAATACCCCAATGGAAATTAAAGACCCCAATGTAACATGCGAAGATTTTGTTCGGATCATATTAACCCAGAAGAGTAGTAACCCAAGATAAGCCGGTTGAGGTCCTTTAATTCTCTTTCCCAGGATGCAATTCACACGCCAGTCTCCTAATACCCAGGTACCCTATGATTCTATTTGCCCGGGAATCAAGCTGTGATCCCTCAATGTGCGAGCTAAGGCCGCTACCAAGTGAGCCACGAGCAAACTTAAACTGTCAGGAGTGGGAGATAGCAGGCGTTAAAATATTTTCTCCGAATATATTTATAATATTAAGGACTCCAATGGCAATAAGTCACTTTGTCTGACTTTTTTGGGTTATCCTGGGTTCTCTACGCATATGCTGCTATGTATGATTATCTAAAACTGTATTTGTGTATATCTGAATAAACTTACTTAGAACTAAGCTCACATCTAGTGTTGAACTTTTGCTCAAATGAGATGGAACTTACACTGATAGCATTCAAGGAATGAGTGAAATTCTGAAGTTAATGTGAATCTTTACTTAGTGGGTTGTTCATTAGTTTTGTAAATTATTTTTTTTTTTTGAATGAGACCCAAAACTCTTTCAACATCTCTGTAATTCCCACTCGACTCTGAAGAAGCCACATCTGCACAATTTCTTACATCTGCATCCACATCCGCATTTTACTGCAAAGAGATATCCGCATATGCATCTGCATCTGAGTCCGTGGAACATCCGCGCAATTTCTTACATCCGCATCTGCGAAATAAGTAAGACATGCTCATACACATCCGCATCCGCGGGTATCTAAATTTTCACATCCGATACATATCTACGCCATAGTCATCCAAAAAAAAAAAAACTGTCACTTGCCAGTGATATCCCATAGAGGCAGAGTCTGGGCAAGAGTTGTACCAAGGATATAGTCCTACACCATAGATGGATTAGTAAAAGAATTGCAACTACCTAGTAACCAATAACACTGACGTCCCACATTATCAGAATCAAGACTGCTAATTACATGGAATAATAATAATTGCACAATGTAGAGCAACACAGGTTTAAACCCGGTCGCTCCTACCTCGCAGTACCTGGATCATCATGACATGATCTTGGATGCACTGGAAGACTTACAAGAAGACTTAACAAAAGTCATCAACAAATGTAACAGTACACAAAATGCGTTCAAAATGAATAACCGAAAATCAGGGAGAAGGATTTTTGATGTTACACTGATAAATATAACCCAAAGATTCAAAATGAATAAAGAATTAAAACAGAGGCCGCTGCCATGAAAGCTGTTCTTCCTCTATATTCGCCCCGATTCTTTTTTTTTTATTATCTTATCCTAATAGAGGCATAAATCTTAGCAAAATAACCTGTGTAGACGATCCTAGGATTTGTGTGAGATTGTTATGTGTTGAAGAGAGACAATCTCCAAGCGCATGTCAATCATGGTTTTCCCACGAGTCACAGAAAATAAAATGATGAGGAAAAAAAAATAATTACTTTGCTCTAGAAAATTTCAAGAAATAAATACATATTAGAATGAATTATAAAACAAAGGAATCAATAGAGCAGAAGACTGTGAAGGACCTTGGAGTGATCATGTCAGAAAAAAGGCCTGCTAAATTTGTTAAGTATGAGCCAGTAGGCCTATTGCAGTGTACATCATCATATTTTCTTGTGGATGAAAAGACAACGTTGAACGTTATCCTTTCATCCATCTTGCTGGTATCGTTGTACCTTATCCTTTCATCCATCTTGCTGGTATCGTTGTACCTTATCCTTCCACCAATCTTGCTGGTATCGTTGTACCTTATCCTTCCACCAATCTTGCTGGTATCGTTGTACCTTATCCTTCCATCCATCTTGCTGGTATCGTTGTACCTTATCCTTCCATCCTTCTTGTTGGTATCGTTGTACCTTATCCTTCCATCCATCTTGCTGGTATCGTTGTACCTTATCCTTTCATCCATCTTGCTGGTATCGTTGTACCTTATCCTTCCACCAATCTTGCTGGTATCGTTGTACCTTATCCTTCCACCAATCTTGCTGGTATCGTTGTACCTTATCCTTCCATCCATCTTGCTGGTATCGTTGTACCTTATCCTTCCATCCTTCTTGCTGGTATCGTTGTACCTTATCCTTCCATCCATCTTGCTGGTATCGTTGTACCTTATCCTTCCATCCATCTTGCTGGTATCGTTGTACCTTATCCTTCCACCAATCTTGCTGGTATCGTTGTACCTTATCCTTTCACCCATCTTGCTGGTATCGTTGTACCTTATCCTTTCATCCATCTTGCTGTTATCGTTGTACCTTATCCTTTCATCCATTTTGCTGGTATCGTTGTACCTTATCCTTTCATCCATCTTGCTGGTATCGTTGTACCTTATCCTTCCACCAATCTTGCTGGTATCGTTGTACCTTATCCTTTCATCCATCTTGCTGGTATCGTTGTACCTTATCCTTTCATCCATCTTGCTGGTATCGTTGTACCTTATCCTTTCATCCATCTTGCTGGTATCGTTGTACCTTATCCTTCCATCCATCTTGCTGGTATCGTTGTACCTTATCCTTCCATCCATCTTGCTGGTATCGTTGTACCTTATCCTTCCATCCATCTTGCTGGTATCGTTGTACCTTATCCTTCCATCCATCTTGCTGGTATCGTTGTACCTTATCCTTCCATCCATCTTGCTGGTATCGTTGTACCTTATCCTTCCATCCTTCTTGCTGGTATCGTTGTACCTTATCCTTCCATCCATCTTGCTGGTATCGTTGTACCTTATCCTTTCATCCATCTTGCTGGTATCGTTGTACCTTATCCTTTCATCCATCTTGCTGGTATCGTTGTACCTTATCCTTCCATCCATCTTGCTGGTATCGTTGTACCTTATCCTTCCATCCATCTTGCTGGTATCGTTGTACCTTATCCTTCCATCCATCTTGCTGGTATCGTTGTACCTTATCCTTCCATCCATCTTGCTGGTATCGTTGTACCTTATCCTTTCATCATAAAATGCATGCTGTCACCATGGAAACTCTCAGACATTATGATAGATATCTGCACCATCTGGGTTTACCTGGGTGTCTTTATTCGGTAAACATTTCGCCAAACATTGGCTGTAGCAACTAAATACAGAGATTAACTGAAGGTGTAGAAACTGGAGAAAGAAAATGAGGTACTCAGTCCCTCGTTATAGACGGTGTTGACCAACGTAGTTTTTATCAGTCTGAAGCAGAGGCAGCAAGATAATGAGATGCACCAGTAGAGAACTTCGTCATTATGGGCAAACCCACTACTGGAAGTAAGACATGCCCAAGATTCCATGGAGTTGCTGTGTGAGACAGGTATGGTATCAGTAATAGTAAATAATTATCACTGGCGGTATTGTATACTATTACTGCTACTGTCTCAAACATCTTGCAAGGGCTTTTATGTACCATGGGGAAATTCAGAGCGACATTGTGGTTTTAAAGTAAAACTCAACAGAAAGTGATGCAATAAGAGATTGTTTAATGAGGGTCAGCCCACAGCGTTTGTGGCTGTGTGGTGATCAATGTTTTGTGAGGGCACGTACGTGCGGTAATGTTTACTCCTTCACTAACAAAAACATTGAAGACTTTTAAACACACACACACAGCCACATTAACTCTTCATTTCCTCTATTAATACAAAGCCGTAATACATACATACACACACACACACACACACACACACACACACACACACACACACACACACACACACACATATATGTAGTAGGTTGATAGACAGCAACCACCCAGGGAGGTACTACCGTTCTCCCAGGCGACTATGAAACAGAAATCTAACTGTTTTACATGATGGTAGGATTGCTGGTGTCTTTTTTCTGTCTTATAAACACGCTGGATAACAGGTATATCTTGCTACTTCTACTTACACTTAGGTCACACTACACAGACATGCACATGCATATATATATATATATATATATATATATATATATATATATATATATATATATATATATATACACATCTAGGGTTTTTATTCTTTTTCTTAATAGCTCTTGTTCTTGTCTTTCTCTCTATTGTCCATGGAGAAGTGGAAAAGAATCTTTCCTCCGTAAGCCATGCGTGTCGTATGAGGTGACTAAAATGCCGGGAGCAATGGGTTAGTAACCCCTTCTCCTGTTCACATTTACTAAAAATGAGAAGAAGAAAAACTTTATAAAACTGGGATGCTTGAATGTGTGTGGATGTAGTGCGGATAATAAGAAAGAGATGATTGCTGATGTTATGAATGAAAAGAAGTTCGATGTCTTGGCTCTAAGGGAAACAAAGCTGAAGGGGGTAGGGGAGTTTCGGTGGGGAGAACTAAATGGGATTAAGTCAGGAGTATCTGAGAGAGTTAGAGCTAAGGAAGGGGTAGCAATAATGTTGAAGGACCAGTTATGGAAGGAGAAGAGGGAATATAAATGTGTAAATTCAAGGATTATGTGGATTAAAATAATTGTCGGATGTGAAAAGTGGGTCACAATAAGCGTGTATGCATCTGGAGAAGAGAGGAGTGTAGAGGAGAGAGAAATTTTGGGAGATGTTAAGCGAATGTATAGGAAGCTTTGAACCAAGTGAGAGAGTAATTGTGGTAGGGGACCTAAATACTAAGGTAGGAGAAACATTTAAAGAGGGTGTGGTAGGTATGTCTGGGATGCCAGGTGTAAATGGTAATGGGAGCCCTTTGACTGAACTTTGTATAGAAAGGGGTTTAGTTATAGGTAATACGTATTTTAAGAGGATAAATAAGTATACAATATATGATGTAGGGCATAATGACAGTAGTTTGTTGGACTATGTATTGGTAAATAAAAGACTGTTGAGTAGACTTCAGGATGTACATGTTTATAGAGGGGCCACAGATATATCAGTTCACTTTCTAGTTGTAGCTACAGTGAGAGTAAAAGGTAGATGAGATACAAGGAAAATAGAAGCAGCAAGTAAGAAGTGAAGGTGTATAAACTAAAAGAGGAGGCAGTTAGGGTGAGATATAAGCAACTATTGGAAGATGGATGGGCTAGTGAGATTATAGGCAATGGGGTCGAAGATGTATGGGGTAGGTTTAAGAATGTAGTGTTAGTGTTAAGCAGAAGTTTGTGATTACAGAAAGTGGGTGCGGGAGGGAAGAAGAGCGATTGGTGGAATGATGATGTAAAGAGAGTAGTAAAGGGGAAAAAGTTAACATATCAGAGGTTTTTACAAAGTAGAAGTGATGCAAGGAGGGAAGAGTATATGGAGAGAAAAAGAGAGGTTAAGAGAGTGGTGAAGCAATCTAAAAAGAGAGCAAATGAGAGAGTGGGTGAGATGTTATCAACAAATTTTGTTGAAAATAAGAAAATGTTTTGGAGTGAGATTAATAAGTTGAGGAAGCCTAGGGAACAAATGGATTTGACAGTTAAAAGTAGGAAAGGAGAGTTATTAAATGGAGAGTTAGAGGTATCAGGAAGATGGAGGGAATATTTTGAGGAATTGTTCAATGTTGATGAAGATAGGGAAGCTGTGATTTCGTGTATAGGGCAAGGAGGAATAACATCTTGTAGGAGTGAGGAAGAGCCAGTTGTGAGTGTCGGGGAAGTTCGTGAGGCAGTGGGTAGAATGAAAGGGGGTAAGGCAGCTGGGATTGATGGGATAAAGATAGAAATGTTAAAAGCAGGTGGGGATATAGTTTTGGAGTGGTTGGTGCTATTATTTAATAAATGTATGGAAGAGGGTAAGGTACCTAGGGATTGGCAAAGACTGTGTATACTTCCTCTGTATAAAGGCAAAGGGGATAAAAGAGAGTGGGAGTTGTCACAGTTGTTCTTTGCTGATGACTCTGTGCTTTTGGGAGATTCTGAAGAGAAGTTGCAGAGGTTGGTGGATGAATTTGGTAGGGTATGTAAAAGAAGAAAATTAAAAGTGAATATAGGAAAGAGTAAGGTGATGAGGATAAGAAAAAGGTTAGGTAACGAAAGATTGGATATCAGATTGGAGGGAGAGATTATGGAGAAGGTGAATGTGTTCAGATATTTAGGAGTGGACGTATCAGCAGATGGGTCTATGAAGGATGAGGTGAATTATAGAATTGATGAGGGGAAAAAGGTGAGTGGTGCACTTAGGAGTCTGAGACAAAGAACTTTGCCCATGAAAGCAAAGAGGGGAATGTATGAGACTACAGTTGAGTGTGAAGCATCGGTGATGAATGTTGCAACAAGGAGGAGGCTGGAGGCAGTGGAGATGTCATACCTGAATATAATGCAGAGAATTCGTAGTTTGGAAATTAGGAAAAGGTGTGGGATTACCAAAACTGTTATCCACAGGGCTGAGGAGGGGGTTGTTGAGGTGGTTCGGATATGTAGAGAGAATGGAACAAAACAGAATGACTTCGAGAGTGTATAAATCTGTAGTGGAGGGAAGGCAGGGGAGGGGTGGGCTTATCAAAGGTTGGAGGGAGGGGGTAAAGGAGGTTTTGTGTGTGAGGGGCTTGGACTTCGAGCAAGCGTGCATGAGCGCTTTGATAGGAGTGAATGGAGACAAATGGTTTTTAATACTTGATGTGCTGTTGGAGTGTGAGCAAAGTAACATTTATGAAGGGAGTCAGGGAAACCGGCAGGCCGGACTTGAGTCGTGGAGATGGGAAGTACAGTGTCTGCACTCTGATGGAGGGGTGTTAATGTTGCAGTTTTATAACTGTACTGTTAAGCACTCCTCTGGCAAGACAGTGATGGAGTGAATGATGAAAGTTTTTCTTTTTGGGGCCACCCTGCCTTGGTGGGAATAGGCTGATGTGTTCTATATATATATATATATATATATATATATATATATATATATATATATATATATATATATATATATATATATATATATATATATATATATATATATATATATATATGTCAAGTGGGTTTTCGATAACGTGGATGGGGTAAGAATACTCACGTAGGCTGGTAGTACGTATAATATAACGGTAAGTATGGGAAGCGCCAACAGCCGACCTGCCTCTCTTTGCTCCCTATCTTCGACTAACCCACAAGTGCCTACGGGTCAGGGGTGTTTGAAATCCTGCTATGGTCAGCAGCAATATAACAGTGATTCACACAGACGGTTGGTAGTGAGTCATCTACTGGTACACTGGTTACTGGTAACTGGTTACTAGGAACTGGTACTACTACTGAGAGCTCGGCGACGCTAACGTATGTCATCCCGACATACAACTAATACAAAGTAGAAATGGCAGGTGTACGGCTTGGGCTGATTCTATACAATGTCAAAGTACACAACAATTGAACATTATAACATACATAAGTAGAATATTGGAATGGAAGCTTACTGTAATGCAATACAAGGTATAATATAGCACAACTCATTGAATGAAACTCAACGTTGGGATTACACAATAGAAGTGATAAAAAAAAATTTGATCGATCGATCTGTATTCATGTGATCTACGGATTCTGAGGAAGGAATATGTACAAAGAAAGAAGTGTTTAACAGAAAGGTAGATTCGGTGCACTCAAATCTAGACTGTTAACTCTCAGAATTCGGAGAGAACTTGAACACACAAAAAAAATTCTTGAATACTGATAAGTTGATACTGTAATTATTCATCTATACAGGTTATTTACATTTAACCCCAACTCTGCTAGGGTGAGATTGATATATGGAGAATGGGTGTCATCTCTGGGAGGATCAAACTCTGTTGCACTGGCTAACTCATGCTGTATTTGAGGCAAATCTGAATTGGTAGTTACAAATGATACTTGAGGATTTCTCAATACCTGTTGTGTACGTAGGGAATAATGACATTCAGGTTGATCGTCTGACTGAGTATCAGAGGTAGAGAGTACAGGATCAGGAGGATTGTCAGAGTCTGTCACATTAGTCTGGGTTGGAACATCATTATCATCACATACTAACTTCATATGATCTAAATGCGATTCTTTATACTGACCAGTACTAATTTCTCTAACCTTATACTTATTACCAGTGATACGTTCAACTACTCGATAAGGACCAACAAACTTTTGATCAAGCTTAGGCATTGCAGACGTTTTGTTAAAGTTAGTCAGCATAACTCTCGAACCTACTTTGATTTTGGATGGCTTTGCTCGAGTGTTTGCGACTCTTGTAAATTCTGCTGTTGATTTATGAAGTGTTTCACGGATTCTTCTAAAAACACTTTGAGCTAAGCTGGTACGAGTTGCTATGAAATCATCAGGGTTGTAATTTGGTTTCGGATTAGAATATAGCAACTCATAAGGCAAACGTTTATCTACACCATACAATGCATAATGTGGAGTGTCACCTATAGAAACATTGTAAGCAGAATTTATAGCACACTGCACATCAGGTATAACTTCATCCCAAGTTTCACTGTTTCTGATTGATAGTGGCTCTCAAGACATCAAGTACTTTCTTATTGGTACGTTCTGCTAACCCATTGCTGGCAGGATGATGAGGAACAATGGTGGATTTAGAGATCTTGTACAAAGTACACAAATTTTCAAGAATCTCATTACAGAATTCACCTCCATTATCTGTTACTAGGGACTTAGGGGTGGTATGCCTGCAGATAATGCGTTCTTTAAACGCTTTAGCTACTGTCTCGGCAGTCTTATCTGCAATAGGAACTAACTCACAATATCTGGTGAAATGGTCTACCATAACACACAGATGTTTGTTGCCCTGGAGGGAACATTGGAAATTAGCTAACAAATCTAGCGCAACTCTTTCCCACGGTTCGCTAGTAGTTGGATACACTTGGATTGGACTAGAACCATTAGCATTACCTTTATGTTGCATGCAGACACTATATTTCTTAACATACTCAGAAATATCAGTTGCCATACGAGGCCAAAAGTATTTCAATCTGGCTTGTTTTACTGAACGATCCATACCAGGGTGCGCAACACCTGGTACATCGTGAACTAGCTGTAAGGTTACATTCACTAGTGACTGTGGAATTACTAACTGGTATACTCTTCTGCTAGGAGTACCCAACTCGGCTGTTCGATACAGTAATTCTTGGTTCATGACAAAGTCACTGATGGGTGCTGGTGGCTTCACAGTCAGAATAAGATCTTCCTGGAGCAGGAATCGAATCACACCAGACCACATGGGATCTGCTCGTTGAGCATTCTTTACATCTTCGGCAGTAAATGGAGGGTCTGCAGTTACTACACTAACATGTCGCGATAAGGCATCTGCGACTACATTTGACTTGTCAGGTAAGTGTTCAAAGGTGGGATTGAACTCTTGGATAGTCAAGGTCCATCTGGCTAACCTTCCAGTAGGTTGTTTGTTCTGGAATAAAGGTATCAGTGGAGCGTAGTCTGTCAAGACATGAACAGTGTACTGATAATGTCTCGGAAGTGCTTTAAAGACCATACTATTGCTAAAGCTTCTTGCTCAGTTACTGTATAATTACGTTCAGCCTTCGTAAGGACTTGACTAGCAAATGCAACTGCGTTGTACTTGCCATCAGTCTTCTGAGCTAGTACGGCACCTATGCCAATAGAACTAGCATCAATAGTCAGATAGAAGGGCTTAGAAAAATCTGGAAATTTCAAAATTGGAGCAGATGTTAGTTTTTCTTTTAGAGTTTGGAATGCTCTTTCTTGACGGAAGGTCCAAACAAAAGGAGCATCTTTCTTAAGCAACGCAGTTAGAGGAGCAGCTATGGAAGAAAAATTGGCAATGAAAGATCTATAAAAACCTGCTAAGCCCACAAAGGATCTTACGGCATCAGCAGTTTTGGGAGTTGGAAAATTTAGTACTGCAGTTACTTTACTTTGGTCAGTCGTAACCCCTCTAGGAGTGACTACGTGACCAAGAAACTTAATTTCTGTTCTGAAAAATTGACATTTAGACAGTTTGATCTTTAAATTGGCTTCTTCAAGCTTACCAAGTACTACATCAAGTCTTTTCAAGTGTGTATCCACGTCTTTAGACATGACGATTACGTCATCTAAGTACACCATGAGTGCATTACCTATGAGACCTCTAAAGATATTAGTCATGAGCCTTGAGAACGTGATAGGGGAGGATCGTAATCCAAACGCCATATGGAGGAAGTGATAATGACCTGTAGGAGTGGAGAATGCAGTTAGCTCTTGGCTGTCCTCATGAAGAGGGACTTGCCAAAACCCTTGTAACAAGTCCAGGGTTGAAAAGACTTTGTTATCTCTGATGTTACGTAAAAGATCACCCAGTACAGGAAGTGGGAAGCGATCTGGGATATTTAACTTCCTAAAGTCAATCACTGGGCGCCAAGTACCATCCTTCTTAGGTACTAGGATCAAGGGCGCATTCCAAGGTGAATTGCTAGGTGCAATAACTCCATCATCAAGCATTTGATTGATCAATTCTTCTGCAACAGCAACTTGTGAATGAGGCATTCTATACGCAGGTATACAGATAGGTCTAGTACCAGGTTCATGTGGAATACGATGGGACAATAAGTTCGTTATACCCATCTTCTCACCTGGTAAGGCAATGGCTTTACGACGTTTGTTCAACAGTCAACAAACGCTTGACTTCATCTGGGAAGTCAGTGGGAGCTATGTCTTTCTCCTCAACCGGTGGAACAGATTGATCCAGTGAAGTGGATGAGGTCTCCCCGGTAGAAATAGCACCGACCCACTGGTCAGGTGACAACTCATCCTCTACCTGAACAGGGTAAGGATAGTGAACAAGGTCAACAAGATTGGTATTTGCTCTGAGACGAACACTGTGACCAGAAGTGTTAGCTAGGAAGAAATGGATCTTACTATCTCTTACAACATGTAAGGATGGTTCAACAAATAGACCTTTTACTTTCCAGGAATCACTGTCACCTAGGACGTTATCACCATCTGGAACACTGAACAACAACAGACACTTTAGTGAGTGCACTAGCCGCGACAGAAACGTCTTTCTGCAGACGGCATGTGACATCAACAAGAGATGGCATTACTAGTTGCAAGTAATCGTTTTCCGACAAGGCGTCCCTGTGGAGAAACTACTACTTGAACTAGCAGACATTGCAGGGATAGGCTCAGCACTCGAGGTAGTCAGAGCGTCCTCGGACACTTGAGGTAACTGGACACTATCTTGCAAGTCTGAAGTTGCAGGAACACAGACAGGAGTGACAGGATCATCAGTGCCTGACCGCTTGGGTACGCTACTGGAAAATGCACTGGCCTGTAAGGACTTAATTCGAATGTCGTACTCTGCGGCAGTATGGCAGATCTCGGATCCAAGCTGGTAACCCCAAAATGGTACGATCAAGTCATCAATTTGGGCATGCCATCGATAAGGGTCGAGCACAATGTGTAAGTCTCGCATGGAAGCAAATTCCAGTAGGTCACCAGGGAAAGTAATCTGGTCGACAACAAGGAAGGAAGCAGTGAAGTCTCTACCTTGGATAGAAAAAGTGGGGGAAGTCCGACCTCGGACACGCAGGTGAGAACCAGCTACTCCACTAAGGGAGGACACATGAGTCGGTTCTACGAGAAGGACATGTCGTAACTGCTTATCCCTAAACAAACTAGACCTGATAATATTGACTTGCGCACCAGAGTCCATGAACAAATGAATGGGCGCATTATGAACAGATGCTTGCACTATAGGGCCTATGGTTGCATTGGAAGTTATGTGCAAACAAAAAGGTGGATTGTCATCAGAAAAGATTTGTTCCACTTCATCTCCAAAATCTACGTCAGAGACGTGTGAAGCAACATCAGCAGGATTGTCATTCTCGAGACTGCTTAAGGCTTCAAAGGAATTGTGAACGGGGATGGTGTACTCATTATCACCTACTGTCACCATGGGACGGTTTGACTGGGGCGCTCAAATTCCCCCGAATTGGAAGAATGAGCCTGGTTCTGGTTAGTTTGAGAACCACGACGTCTGTTTCCTCTACGGGTTCTGCGGTTGGAACGGCCACGGAAAGACCTAGAGTACTGAAGGTTGTAGAGAGCATTGCACTCAGATGTGTCATGTCCATGTATTCTATGATAAGTACAGTAGGGAAGATCTGACTGGTACTCATCATCAGTACGACGCCTCTTAGGGTAACTATCAGGACAATTAATTGCAATATGGCCACGGAAACCACAGTTGTAACAAGTCCGCTGACTATGGTTACTGAATGTACTATGAATACTACGAGGTTTATAATGACTCTGTACACTGGTCCTTGGTGATCGCTGAGATGGTTGACGACCACGATTTGTCACTGTGGCGCAAACAAGAGGTGGTGCAGACTGAGGCATAGGTGTGAAATTACTTTTGATTCATGGGAAAGTACCCTGGGGGCATAAGGAACGTACATGATTTAGGGCTGTAAGTGGTTCCATCGTCACAGTTGGTGGATTAGCCTCATAAACACACACGGAAGCAGGCGGCATTAGTTCTTTGATTGCTCCAAAAGCTGCTATTTTAGCAAACGATGCTGTGGATGGTTTATCCTCGTCAGGGGCAAAAGCTGAAGACTGGACAGCATTGATAAATGACGATAAAAGTTTGTCTAATCTAACAGCAAATGCACTCAACGATTCATTAGTCATGGGTGTAGCATTCACTAGTTCCCTAAGAACAACATATGGATCAGCTGTTTTTACTGGTACGAGGAAAGAACGAATCAGTTCCTCATATTGTGACCACTTAGTAAGATTCCTGAAGTCTCGCATATCAAGGAGATCAACAACGTGAACAACAGCAGGGGACCGATGAAGAGCTTCTTTCGCAAGTCTGATAAGACTTTCCTCTGAAGGAGGACTGTCAACTAGAGCATTAACACGAGAACGAATGGCAGTAAACCATGCTTCAAGACTATGTACATGGCCATTGAATAAAGGTAACGCATCAAGGGAATCACGAGTAAAACTATAGTGTCTCAGTGTCTGGGTCAGTCTGTCAGTCGATAAAGTACTGTGAGGACTGATGACAGAAGCAGCAGTAGCCTGAGAGGTCTGAGTGTCGCCATTCACTAAAGTATCACTTGGCGGTATGTGAGACATAATGGCAAAGAAGTTGCACAAGAACAAATAATGCAAAAATAATGAACAATAAAAATGATACAAAATGCTAACATTAAAATAAAAGAGATGCAACTAATTCTGCAGAAGTAATAAAAAAAATGTCTAAGATACACTGCAAGAGGAAGGACAACTCAATGTAAAGGACTGTTGGCCAAGATAAAAAAAATACATCGAAATTTACAAGTAAAAATATTACTGGAGACTGAATTAAATGCAAAATGAGCTGTCTGTACTCTTACTAATAAAGAAATTAACTAATAAAATTGTAAATCAATATAAAAGTATAAAATAAAATCACTAAATTGTATGCAACGAGAGATAACTGGGAAATTTAAATATTTTCTAAGAATACATAAACAAAATTAAAATATAATGCAAAGACAACATGAGGAAAAATAATAATATGAAAAACAAGACAATCAAACAATAATGAACTGAGAATAATAATGTATAAAAATATCAATAAAAGAAAATAATTCACTGCAGAACAAGTGCAACAAAATAATTCACTGCAGAACAAGTGCAACAAAATAATTCACTGCAGAACAAGTGCAACAAAATTCACTGCAGAACAAGTGCAACAAAATAATTCACTGCAGAACAAGTGCAACAAAATAATTCACTGCAGAACAAGTGCAACAAAATAAGGTGTAGAAATAATGCTGCAATAAAAGTTACACTGGGAAAATGTAGGTTAAATAATATAAAAATATGAAAAACTGAACACTTTAACTCTTAATTGTAAATTAGACAAAACAATTTACTCAAACAGAGTAAAGAAAACACTTTACTTTAAAAAAAGAAATTGAAATTACACTAAGAGTGAATTTGTTCAAAGAAATATGAAAAATATGAATAAAATAAAACAAGAAACAAAACTGGAAGTGTAACACTTACAAGTGGCGGGGCACTCAACATATTCACTTATTCATTTTTTTTGTATATTCTTACAACAAAATCTTGCTGTGACTGATACGACAAAAATTGCTGGCAAAAATAATGGTACACAAGTCTGCGAAAAGATCAGGGAATGAGACACTGCTGGCATACAAAAAAAGGTACACATAGAAATAAATGGATAATTTAGTATACTGGGGTGAATATCAATGCATGAACTACAATGACAAATTCTGGAGAATACAATGCTGAAAGAATACAAAAAAAAAAAAAAATGAATGAATTACTTCACACGGAGTGACTGACTGGTACACTACACAATAATACTTACTACAGACAGAGAGTAGCATAAAAAAAAAACACAGATAAAAAAATATGAGATGAGCGATAAATCTGAAAAATATTGCAAAAATAATGAGTCAAAGAAACACTGAGTCTACACTGAAAACACAAGGCTTAGAGTACACAAGAAATTCACTGTAAATGTCTCACACATGCAAATGTCTTTAAACGCAGGAAAATGTCTCTAGAAAATTATCACTGAAGTCTGGAGTAGTAGACGGGATGATGAGTGATGAGGAGAAGACGTCCTGTGCGGAAGAAATGCGCTTTCTAGGTGAACTCACATAACTGGCTTTATCGTTGGCGCCAGCTACAATCTCTTGACCAATTATGTGAGCCAAAGCAGTACTAGGACCCGGTACAAGGGTGGAAAAAAAACCACAGGTAGATGAGTGAAGAGTGGGTGAAGGGAGCGTGACTCACTTGCTCACTGGCACGCACTGCCACTCACTACTCACGAGGGTGGCTTGTAAGCCACTCTATGCCACAGGGATGGTGAAGACCACTCTTAGCATCCAACTGGCATCCAACTGGGAGCACAAAGCGATATATGAAACAATACTTCCGAGGAACTTGCGTGGCTTACTTCTCTCTCTCAGCTGGGTTAGAAGCTGGGTTGGCTGACTGGCTTAACCCACGAGAATGGCTGACTGGAAGACGTGTAACGATGCACAAAGCATGAAGGAGCAGGTGGATGACAGGAGACAGGCTGGATGGTAGGCTGAGGCAGGCTGACTAGCGTTCACTTCCACAGTCTGGCTTATTGACTGGCTTAATTGCAAAATCCGGGTCAACCCCTCGGAGATTGAAGCAATTAGCACATGAACTAAGCCAGGAAGCTTGAAAAGCGGCTGTAACTGGCTTGCAGGCTGGAGTACACGGGTGGAGGTGAGTGAGGGTAAGCGGCTAGCTGGAGGTGGCACGGTTCACCTCTGACCTGCCTGCAACCCACAGTCTTCTAACGTCTGAAATACCCTTAAATCCACGCCCACACTGCTGTCACCATTTGTCAAGTGGGTTTTTGATAACGTGGATGGGGTAAGAATATTCATGTACGCTGGTAGTATAATATAATGGAAAGTATGGGAAGCACCAACAGCCGACCTGCCTCTCTCTGCTCCGTATCTTCGACTAACCCACAAGTGCCTATGGGTGAGGGGTGTTTGAAATCCTGCTATGGTCAGCAGCAATATGAATAACAGTGATTCACACAGACGGTTGGTAGTGAGTCATCTACTGGTACACTGGTTACTGGTAACTGGTTACTAGGAACTGGTACTACTACTGATATATATATATATATATATATATATATATATATATATATATATATATATATATATATATATAAACAACACTGCGACTAGCCGGGGGATCGAACCCGTGTTGTTTTAGCCTGCCTCATGGTGAGCGATAATTCACAACGCTCTAACCCACTGGATTGGATAGTTCAGTGGCTCACAGCATCGTGAATTTTCGCTCACCATGAGGAAGGCTAAAGCAACACGGGTTCAATCCCCCGGCTAGTCACAGTGTTGTTTTTGATAAATTACCACTTGTTCATGGTTACAATACTATATATATATATATATATATATATATATATATATATATATATATATATATATATATATATATATATATATATATATTTCAACAAGTCGGCCGTCTCCCACCAAGGCAGGGTGACCCAAAAAGAACGAAAATTCCCTAAAAAAAATACTTTCATCATTCAGCACTTTCACTTCACTCACACATAACTGTCTTTGCATAGACGCCCAGATGCAATAGCTTAGAAGCATATATAAAGATGTATAACATACCCCTCCAAACTGCCAATATCCCAAAACCCTCCTTTAAAGTGCAGTCACTGTACTTCCTATTTCCAGTACATAAGCCTGAATCCCTTCACTAAATATTACCCTGCTCACACTCCAATAGCTTGTCAGGTCCCATAAACCATTCGTCTCCATTCACTCCTATCTAACATGCTCACACATGCTGGAAGTCCAAGCCCCTCGCCCACAAAACCTCCTTTACCCCCTCCCTCCAGCCTTTTCGAGGACGACCCCTACCCTCCTTCCTCTACAGATTTATGCACTCTCCAAGTCATTCTACTTTGATACATATTCTCTAAATGACCAAACCACTTCAACCCCTCTTCAGCCCTCTGACTGATACTTTTAATAACTCCACACCTCCTAATTTCCACACACCGAATTCTCTGCATAATATTTACACCACACATTGCCCTTAGACAGGGCATCTCCACTGCCTCCAGCCGCCTCCTCGCTGCAGCATTTGCAACCCAAGCTTCACACCCATATAAGAGTGTTGGTATCACTATACTTTCGTACATTCCCTTCTTTGCCTCTATGGATAACGATTTTTGTCTCCACAGATGCCTTGATGCACCACTCACCTTTTTTCCTTCATCAATTCTATGGTTAACCTCATCCTTCATAAACCCATCTGCTGACAAGTCAACTCCCAAATATCTGAAAACATTCACTTCTTCCATACTCCCTCTCTCCAGTGTGATATCCAACTTTCCTTTTTTCTAAATCATGTAATACTCTCATCACCCTACTCTTATTTATGTTCACTTTCAACTTTATACCTTTACACACCCTCCCAAACTCGTCCACTAACCTTTGCAACTTTTCTTTAGAATCTCCCATAAGCACAGTATCATCAGCAAAAAGCAACTGTGTCAACTCCCATTTTGTGTTTGATTCCCCATAATTTAATCCCACCCCACTCTAGCATGTGTAATGTCAACCATGGTGACATTACACATCCCTGTCTAAGACCTACTTTTCCTGGGGAGTAATCTTCCTCTCTTCTACACACCCTAACCTGAGCCTCACTATCCTCATAAAAACTCTTTACAGCATTTAGTAACTTACCACCTATTCCATATACTTGCAACATCTGCCACATTGCTCCCCTATCCACTCAATCATATGCCTTTTCTAAATCCATTACTGCAATGAAAACTTTCCAATCTTTATCTAAATACTGTTCACATATATGCTTCAATGTAAACACTTGATCTACACATCCTCTACCCACTTTAAAACCTCCTTGATCATCTTCAATCCTACTCTCTGTCTTACTGCTAATTCTTTCAATAATAACCATACCATACACTTTTCCTGGTATACTCAGTAAACTTATTCCCTTATATTTTTTATGATCTCTTTTGTACCCCTTCCCTTTATATAAAGGAACTATACACACACTCTGTCAATTCCTAGGCACCTTCCCCTCTTTCATACATTTATTAAACAAAAATACCAACCACTCCAACATTTCTGTCATGATCCCGTCAGTTCTAGCTGCTTTACCCCCTTTCATTCTATGTAATGCCTCACGCACCTCCCCCACACTCACATCCTGCACTTCTTCACTCCTAAAAGATGTTATACCTCTCTTACCGAAATTACCGCCTCCCTTTCTTCATCGACATTTAAAAATTCCTCAAAACATTCCTGTCATCTACCCAATACCTCCATCTCCCCTACTCTGTTTTTAACTGACAAATCCATTCATTCCTTAGGCTTTCTTAACTTGTTTATCTCACTCCAAAACTTTTTCTTATTTTCATCATAATTTCTTGACAGTGCCTCTTCCCCTTTGTCATCTGCTCTCCTTTTGCACTCTCTCACCACTCTCTTCACCTTTCTTTTACTCTGTATATACTCTGATCTTCTTATAACACTTTTGCTTTGTAAAAACTTCTCATAAGCTACCTTTTTCTCTTTTATCACACCCTTTACTTCATTCCACCAGTCACTCCTCTTTCCTCCTGCACCCACCCTTCTATATCCACAAACTTGTGCCCCACATTCTAATAATTGTTTGTTAAAACTATTCCAACCCTCTTCCACCCCCCCCCCCTTCTCATACTCCCACTACCCCACCTTTCTGCCAATAGCTGCTTATATCTCACCCTTACTTCGTCCTCCCTTAGTTTACACACATGCACCTCTCTACTTGCTGCTGCCATTTTCCTTTTGTCCCATCTACCTCTTAATCTAACTGTAGCTACAAGTAAATAATGATCCGATATATCAGTTGCCCATCTATAAATATGTACATCCTGGAGCCTACCCATCAACCTTTTATCCACCAATACATAATGAAACATACTACTTTCATTACATGCTATATCATACCTTGTATTCTTATTTATCCTCTTTTCATAAAATATGTATTATTTATTACCAAACCTCTTTCTACACATAGCTCAATTAAAGGCTCCCCATTTTCATTTACCCCTGGCACCCGAAATTTACCTACTACTCCCTCCACAACATTTTTATCCACTTTAGCATTGAGATCCCCAACCACAAGTACTCTCTCACTTGATTTAAAACTCCCCATGCACTCACTCAACATTTCCCAAAATCTCTGTCTCTCCTCTACACTTCTCACTTCTCCCAGGTGCATAAATGCTTACTATAACCCACTTTTCACATCCAACCCTTATTTTAGTCCACATAATCTTTGAATTTTTACACTTATATTCCCTCTTTTCCTGCCATAACTTATCCTTCAACATTATTGCTACTTCTTTAGCTTTAACTCTGTTTGAAACCCCTAACCTGATCCTATTTATTTTTCGCCACCGAAACTCTCCCACCTTGTTTAGCTTTGTTTCACTTAAAGCCAGGACATCCAGCTTCTTATTCACAACATCCACGATCATCTCTTTCTTATCATTCACAACATCCACGCACATTCAAACATCCCACTTTGACGGTTTTCTTCTTTTTGTTTTTAGTAGGCTATACGGGAAAAGGAGTTACTAGCCCATTGTTCCCGGCATTTTAGTTGACTTTTACAACACGCATGGCTTACTGAGGAAAGATTCTTATTCCACTTCCCTGTGGATATAAAAGGAAAAGCAATAAGGACGGGAACT
>NC_091345.1:27127277-27249777 GCF_038502225.1 Cherax quadricarinatus
AGTGGAGAAGGTAACAGGAACTGAAGGGGACAGGCCAAACTATAAAAGGGGGGGACTACACAGGTATGAGAAACTTCCTGCAGGAGGTTCAGTGGGACAGAGAAATGGTAGGAAAATCAGTAAACGAGATGATGGAATATGTGGCAACAAAGTGCAAGGAGGCAGAGGAAAGTTTTGTTCCCAAGGGAAACAGAAATAATAGGAAGACCAAAACGAGTCCTTGGTTTACCCGAAGGTGTAGGGAGGCAAAAACTAAGTGCAACAGAGAATGGAAAAGGTACAGGAGGCATAGGACCCAGGAAAACAAGGAGATTAGTAGAAGAGCCATAAACGAGTATGCGCAGATAAGGAGGGAGGCCCAGCGACAGTATGAAAACGACATAGCATCGAAAGTCAAATCTGACCCGAAACTGCTGTATAGCCACATTAGGAGGAAGACAACAGTCAAGGACCAGGTGATAAGGCTGAGGAAAGAAGGTGGAGAACTCACAAGAAACGATCAAGAGGTATGTGAGGAGCTCAACACGAGATTTAAGGAAGTATTTACAGTAGAGACAGGAAGGACTCTGGGGGGACAGACCAGATGGGGACACCAACAAGGAATACACCAACAAGTGTTGGACGACATACATACAGATGAGGAGGAGGTGAAGAAACTGCTAAGGGACATCGATACCTCAAAGGCAATGGGACCGGACAACATCTCTCCGTGGGTCCTTAGAGAGGGAGCAGATATGTTGTGCGTACCACTTGCCACAATCTTCAACACATCCCTGGAAACTGGGCAACTACCTGAGGTATGGAAGACGGCAAATGTAGTTCCCATTTTCAAAAAAGGAGACAGAAAAGAGGCACTAAACTATAGACCTGTGTCATTGACGTGTATAGTATGCAAAATTATGGAGAAGATTATCAGGAGGAGAGTGGTGGAGCACCTGGAACGGAACAGGAGTATAAATGCCAACCAGCACGGATTCACGGAAGGCAAATCCTGTGTCACAAACCTTCTGGAGTTTTATGATAAAATAACAGAAGTAAGACAAGAGAGAGAGGGGTGGGTTGATTGCATCTTCTTGGACTGCAAGAAGGCCTTTGACACAGTTCCTCACAAGAGATTAGTGCAGAAGCTAGAGCATCAGGCGCATATAACAGGAAGGGCACTGCAATGGATCAGAGAATACCTGACAGGGAGGCAACAACGAGTCATGGTACGTAATGATGTATCACAGTGGGCACCTGTGACGAGCGGGGTCCCACAGGGGTCGGTCCTAGGACCAGTGCTATTTTTGGTATATGTGAACGACATGACGGAAGGGTTAGACTCAGAAGTGTCCCTGTTTGCAGATGATGTGAAGTTAATGAGGAGAATTAAATCTGATGAGGACCAGGCAGGACTTCAAAGAGACCTGGACAGACTGGACACCTGGTCCAGCAAATGGCTTCTCGAATTTAATCCTGCCAAATGCAAAGTCATGAAGATAGGGGAAGGGTACAGAAGACCACAGACAGAGTATAGGCTAGGTGGCCAAAGACTGCAAACCTCACTCAAGGAGAAAGATCTTGGGGTGAGTATAACACCGAGCATGTCTCCGGAAGCACACATCAATCAGATAACTGCTGCAGCATATGGGCGCCTGGCAAACCTGAGAACAGCATTCCGATACCTTAGTAAGGAATCATTCAAGACACTGTACACCGTGTATGTCAGGCCCATACTGGAGTATGCAGCACCTGTTTGGAACCCGCACTTGATAAAGCACGTCAAGAAACTAGAGAAAGTACAAAGGTTTGCAACAAGGTTAGTTCCAGAGCTAAGGGGAATGTCCTATGAAGAAAGATTAAGGGAAATCGGCCTGACGACACTGGAGGACAGGAGGGTCAGGGGAGACATGATAACGACATATAAAATACTGCGTGGAATAGACAAGGTTGACAAGGACAGGATGTTCCAGGGAGGGGACACAGAAACAAGAGGCCACAATTGGAAGTTGAAGACACAAATGAGTCAGAGAGATAGTAGGAAGTATTTCTTCAGTCATAGAGTTGTAAGGCAGTGGAATAGCCTAGAAAATGATGTAGTGGAGGCAGGAACCATACACAGTTTTAAGACGAGGTTTGATAAAGCTCATGGAGCGGGGAGAGAGAGGGCCTAGTAGCAACCAGTGAAGAGGCGGGGCCAGGAGCTAGGACTCGACCCCTGCAACCACAAATAGGTGAGTACAAATAGGTGAGTACACATATACAGGATTTTACACCTTCCTGTGAAGTGACCCTATAACCCTTCCTTTCCCCCCCATGTCTCTCCCTCTCTCTCTTCCTCTCTCTCTCTCTCCCTCTCTCTCCCTCCCTCTCTCTCCCTCTC
Source organism: Cherax quadricarinatus (assembly GCF_038502225.1). NCBI lineage: Eukaryota > Metazoa > Arthropoda > Malacostraca > Decapoda > Parastacidae > Cherax > Cherax quadricarinatus. Next base: position 27,129,640 of record NC_091345.1, read on the forward strand.
TCTCTCTCTCTCTCTCTCTCTCTCTCTCTCTCTCTCTCTCTCTCTCTCTCTTTCTCCCCCTTTCTCTCATCCTCTCTTCCTCTATCTCTTCCTCTCTCTCTCCCTCTCTCTCTTCCTCTCTTACTCTCTCTCTTCCTCTTCTTTTATCTCTCTCTCTCTTCCCTTGTTACTCCCCCCTCTCTCTTACCTTTTCCCTCTCTTGCTTTCTCCCACTTTTTCCCTTCTAGGCTCCCCTTCTCTCTCTCCCTATCTCTCACTCTCTCCCCCTTTTTCTTTTTCTCTTTCTCTCTCTTGCACTAAAAAAAAAAATGGTTGGGACTCGCAGGAATCAGGGATCAGGTGACAATGGTACTGGTAGGGAGGAATGGATGGAGGAACAGTGGAAAAGGATAGAGCAAAAATGGGAGAGAAAATTAGGAGAGCTTTCTGAAAAAATGGAGAAAGAGCTCTCTGTGAAATGGGAAAAGAGGTTGGAGGAGACGAAGAATTGGGAGGCACAAGTCGAAACTGCAGTAGCCAGGGGAAAGTTCCTAGAATTTGAGGTTAACAGGCTGAAGCAAGTCTCAGGGTTAGTGACCAGAGAAGACACACCATATGAAGATGAGAGGCTGAACAGGAAGGAAGGAGATATGAATTATGCTAAGGTCATAGCAGCCTGCAAAGAAGGGCCAGGGAGTGGAAGGGAAGAGCAGATGGGTGCAGATGGAGAGGGAGATAGGTCGAATGCTGAGGCACAACCATGCTACCAAGAGCCACTGGAAAAATCAAGGGAGAAAATGACCACATACAGACAGGAACCAGAGTCACAGAGGGAGAGGCAATGGGAGAAGGAAAGGGCGAAATCGGTGATTATCCATGGGCTTCGGGAGACAGAGGAAAGGACACACACTGAAAGACGGCAGGAAGAAAGAAAGGAGATTGAGAAAATCATCACGGAAATAGGGGGAGAAGACATGGATGAGATTGTAAATTTTCAGAGAATAGGGGGGTACTTGAAGGGGAGAAACCGACCGATCAAGCTGATTCTCAGGACAGAAACAGTGCGGAACAGGATCCTCCAAGAGAAACCACGGTTGAAAAGCTCGGAAGAGTACAAGGTGTTCCTAGACAGAGACAGAACACAGAGACAGCAGCTGAGGGAGAGGACAAAAAAGCGAAAGGAGCTAGGAAAGGAGACAATGATGGAACCAGCAGAGGTCAGTCAGAGCAGAACAGAGCAGCAAGGGCAAGCACACACACAACTATCCTCAGAACCCAACAACCTATCACACCATCCCAACACACAATACAATCCATACCCACAGCTTCCACCCAACCCCCAACCATAGAATCCCACAGTATGCTACCAGGTCTCCCACCCCCACAGGCCCCCCAAACCACAGTGTTGGAAAGGAAACTGAAGGTATGGTACACAAACGCTGATGGAATAACAAACAAGTGGGAGGAGTGGCACGAAAGAGTCAAAGAGGCATCACCAGACATCATAGTGATCACAGAAACCAAGCTTACAGGTATGATAACAGATGCCATCTTTCCAGCGGGATACCAGATCCTGAGAAAAGACAGAAGGAACAGGGGGGAGTGGAGGAGTGGCATTGCTGATCAAACACCGATGGAATTTTGATGAGCTGGAGAGAGGAGACAGCGGAGAAGAAAGTGATTACATAGCGGGAACGCTTCAGAACAGCAGGAGGCCAAGGCAAGAGTATGACGAGAGCAATAGAGCGATAGTTGACACACTGGCTGCAGTGGCGAGAAGAGCTCATGCATGCAGGGCAAAGCTTCTGATCATGGGCGACTTTAACCACAAGGAGATCGAATGGGAGAACTTGGAGCCACATGGGGGCCAAGATACATGGAGGGCTAAGATGATGGAGGTGGTACTGGAAAACTTCATGTACCAGCACGTAAGGGACACTACAGGAGAGAGGAGAGGATGAACCAGCAAGACTGGACTTAGTATTCACCTTGAGTAGTGCAGATATTGAGGACATCACATATGAAAGACCCCTTGGGGCCAGCGATCATGTGGTTTTGAGCTTCGAATACACAGTAGAGCTACAAGTGGAGGGGGAAGCAGGAAGGCCAGGACAAATGAAACCAAACTACAGGAAAGGGGACTACACAGGAATGAGGAGCTTCCTGAATGAGGTTCAGTGGGACAGAGAACTGGCAGGGAAGCCAGTTAATGAGATGATGGAATATGTAGCAACAATGTGCAAGGAGGCTGAGGAGAGGTTTGTACCCAAGGGTAACAGTAATAATGGAAAAGCCAGGATCAGCCCATGGTTCACCCAAAGATGCAAGGAGGCAAAAACCAAGTGTGCTAGGGAATGGAAGAAATATAGAAGGCAAAGGACCCAGGAGAATAAGGAGAGCAGTCGTAGAGCCAGAAACGAATATACACAGATAAGAAGGGAGGCTCAACGTCAATATGAAAACGACATAGCAGCAAAAGCCAAATCTGACCTGAAGCTGTTATACAGCCACATCAGGAAGAAAACAACCGTCAAGGACCAGGTAATCAGGCTAAGGAAGGAAGGAGGAGAGACAACAAGAAATGACCGTGAAGTATGTGAGGAACTCAACAAGAGATTCAAAGAAGTGTTCACAGAGGAGACAGAAGGGGCTCCAGAAAGACGGAGAGGTGGGGTACACCACCATGTGCTGGACACAGTACACACAACCGAGGAAGAAGTGAAGAGGCTTCTGAGTGAGCTAGATTCCTCAAAGGCAATGGGGCCAGATAACATCTCTCCATGGGTCCTGAGAGAGGGAGCAGAGGCACTATGTGTACCCCTAACAACAATATTCAATACATCTATCGAAACAGGGAGATTGCCTGAGGCATGGAAGACAGCAAATGTGGTCCCAATCTTTAAAAAAGGAGACAGACATGAGGCACTAAACTACAGACCAGTGTCACTGACATGTATAGCATGCAAAATCATGGAAAAGATTGTCAGGAGAAGAATGGTGGAACATTTAGAAAGGAATGATCTCATCACCAGCAGCCAACATGGTTTCTGAGACAGGAAATCCTGTCACAAACCTACTGGAGTTCTATGACATGGTGACAGCAGTAAGACAAGAGAGAGAGAGGGGTGGGTGGATTGCATTTTCTTGGACTGCAAGAAGGCGTTTGACACAGTACCACACAAGAGATTAGTGCAAAAACGTCAATATGAAAACGACATAGCAGCAAAAGCCAAATCTGACCTGAAGCTGTTATACAGCCACATCAGGAAGAAAACAACCGTCAAGGACCAGGTAATCAGGCTAAGGAAGGAAGGAGGAGAGACAACAAGAAATGACCGTGAAGTATGTGAGGAACTCAACAAGAGATTCAAAGAAGTGTTCACAGAGGAGACAGAAGGGGCTCCAGAAAGACGGAGAGGTGGGGTACACCACCATGTGCTGGACACAGTACACACAACCGAGGAAGAAGTGAAGAGGCTTCTGAGTGAGCTAGATTCCTCAAAGGCAATGGGGCCAGATAACATCTCTCCATGGGTCCTGAGAGAGGGAGCAGAGGCACTATGTGTACCCCTAACAACAATATTCAATACATCTATCGAAACAGGGAGATTGCCTGAGGCATGGAAGACAGCAAATGTGGTCCCAATCTTTAAAAAAGGAGACAGACATGAGGCACTAAACTACAGACCAGTGTCACTGACATGTATAGCATGCAAAATCATGGAAAAGATTGTCAGGAGAAGAATGGTGGAACATTTAGAAAGGAATGATCTCATCACCAGCAGCCAACATGGTTTCTGAGACAGGAAATCCTGTCACAAACCTACTGGAGTTCTATGACATGGTGACAGCAGTAAGACAAGAGAGAGAGAGGGGTGGGTGGATTGCATTTTCTTGGACTGCAAGAAGGCGTTTGACACAGTACCACACAAGAGATTAGTGCAAAAACTGGAGGACCAAGCAGGGATAACAGGGAAGGCACTGCAATGGATCAGGGAATACTTGTCAGGAAGACAGCAGCGAGTAATGGTACGTGGCGAGGTGTCAGAGTGGGCACCTGTGACCAGCGGGGTCCCACAGGGGTCAGTCCTAGGACCAGTGCTGTTTCTGGTATTTGTGAACGACATGACGGAAGGAATAAACTCCGAGGTGTCCCTGTTTGCAGATGACGTGAAGTTGATGAGAAGAGTTCATTCGATCGAAGACCAGGCAGAAATACAAAGGGATCTGGACAGGCTGCAGACCTGGTCCAGCAACTGGCTCCTGGAGTTCAATCCCACCAAGTGCAAAGTCATGAGGATTGGGGAAGGGCAAAGAAGACCGCAGACGGAGTACAGTCTAGGGGGCCAGAGACTACAAACATCACTCAAGGAAAATGATCTTGGGGTGAATATAACACCAGGCACATCTGAAGTGCACATCAACCAAATAACTGCCGCAGCATATGGGCGCCTGGCAAACCTCAGAACAGCATTCCGACATCTTAATAAGGAATCGTTCAGGACCCTGTACACCGTGTACGTTAGGCCCATATTGGAGTATGCGGCACCAGTTTGGAGCCCACACCTAACCAAGGATGTAAAGAAACTAGAGAAAGTGCAAAGGTTTGCAACAAGACTAGTCCCAGAGTTAAGAGGTATGTCCTATGAGGAGAGGTTAAGGGAAATCAACCTGACGACACTGGAGGACAGGAGAGATAGGGGGGACATGATAACGACTTACAAAATACTGAGAGGAATTGACAAGGTGGACAAAGACAGGATGTTCCAGAGACTGGACACAGCAACACGGGGACACAGTTGGAAGCTGAAGACACAGATGAATCAAAGGGATGTTAGGAAGTATTTCTTCAGCCACAGAGTAGTCAGGAAGTGGAATAGTTTGGGAAGCGATGTAGTGGAGGCAGGATCCATACATAGCTTTAAGCAGAGGTACGATAAAGCTCATGGTTCAGGGAGAGTGACCTAGTAGCGACCAGTGAAGAGGCGGGGTCAGGAGCTTGGACTCGACCCCTGCAACCTCAACTAGGGGAGTACACACACACACACACACACACACACACACACACACACACACACACTCACACACACACACACACACACACACACACACACACACACACACACACACACACACACACACACACACACACACACATACATATGTATATATATATATATATACATATATATATATATATATATATATATATATATGTGTGTGTGTGTGTGTGTGTGTGTGTGTGTGTAGTACAGTGAAAGGTGGAGTTTCATCACTGGCTTTTAAGTCATTATTACACCTCAACAATAATTATTTTTTTAAACTGACACGTTACGTCTTACTATATATTGAGACACTGAGTAGATTGTGTGAAAGTGAAGACTGATTTCAAGCAACGATGATAAGTGCATTACATGTGAAGTTATGGTAGTTATGTAAGTGACATCACGCTGCTGTCATGGTAGTTGTGTGACATCACGCTATCATGGTAGTTATGTGACATCACGCTGCTGTCATGGTAGTTATGTGACATCACGCTGCTGTCATGGTAGTCTTGTAAGTGACACTCCATGAAATTTGTAACCTGCCTTCTCATCACTCTTTCGAAGATTTTTATGTTGTGAGAGGTTAGGGCTTCTGGAGTGAAAAATATTTCTGCATTTTCTACCTTGCTGCCATTTAGTGGGTTGCTGAACACTGACTCATACTGTTCTTTTAGGATTTCACTCATTTCCTGTTCGTCGTCAGTATAAGAGTCTACTCTCAGTAGTGGTGCAGTTCTACAGGTAGTTCTTTGCTTGGATTTTGCGTAGGAATAGAAATATTTTGGGTTTCTTTCAATATCCTGTATGGCCCTTTGTTCCCGTTGTACTTTTTCTGTGAGGTATGACATCCTAAGTTTTTGCTTTAATTCAGTGATCTCTCTAAGTCTTTCTTCTGTTGTAGCATATTTGTGTTTTTAAGCAGTTCAGGAACCCGTTTTCTTCTTCTGTACCATCTCCTACGCCCTCTCTCTATATCTGATCTTCTTCTGGGTATCCTCAGTGGTACATGTTTCATACATACTTTCTATGCTTCTGTATTCAGCTTCTCTAGGCACTGGCGGGGAGATTATTTCCCAGTAAAAGTAGGCCTTAGGCAAGGATGTGTTATGTCACCATTGTTGTTATATATATATATATATATATATATATATATATATATATATATATATATATATATATATATATATATATATATATATGGATGGAGTTGTAAGAGAAGTGCTCGGGGTGTTGGCAAGAGGTGTGGGGTTAAAATATAAAGAATCTAACACAAAGTGAGAGTTGCTCTTTGCTGATGACACTGTGCTTTTGGGTGATTCCGAAGAAAAGTTGCAGAGGTTAGTGGATGAGTTTGGTAGAGTATGTAAAAGAAGGAAATTAAAAGTAAATATAGGAAAGAGTAAAGTGATGATAATAAAAATAGATTACGAAAGACTGGATATCGGATTGGAGGGAGAACATATGGAGGAGATGAATGTTTTCAGATATCTGGGGGACGTGTCAGCAGATGAGTCTATGAAAGATGAGGTGAATCATAAAGTTGACAAAGGGAAAAAGGTGAGTGGTGCACTGAGGAGTCTGTGGAGACAAAGAACTTTGTGTAAGCAAAGAGGGGAATGTATGAAAGTATAGTTATATCAACACTCTTATATGGGTGTGAAACGCTGCAACAAGGAGAAGGTTGGAGGCAGTGGAGATGTCATGTCTGAGGTCAATGTGTGGTGAAAATATAATGCAGAGGGGTTATTGAAGTGGTTTGGACTTGTAGAGAGGATGGAACAATATAGAATGCCTTCGAGAGTGTATAAATCTATAATGGCCGGAAGGCAGGGTTGGAGGAAAGGTTGGAGGAAGTGGGTAAAGGAGTTTTTTTTTTTGTGTGTGAGGTGCTTGGACTTTCAGAAGGCATGTGTGAGCGTGTTAGGAGTGAATGGAGACAAAATGTTTTTTTAGGACTTGATACGCTGTTGGAGTGTAAGCAAGGTAGCATTTATGAAAGGATTCAAGGAAACCAGCAGGCCAGACTTGAGTCCTGGAGATGGGAACTACAGTGCCAGCACTCTGAAGGAGGGGTGTTAAGGTGCAGTTTTATAACCTCAGTGTAAGCATGCTTCTGGCAAGACAGTGATGGAGTGAATGATGAAATTTTTCTTTCTCGGGCCACCCTGCCTTGGTGGGAAACGGCCTATGTGTTAATAAAAAAAATGATGTACAAGTATATTAAGTTATACTCCAAGAGTTGTGTAGGAGCTTATCTCCTTAATTATTCCATCTACATTAACTGTAATTAGCATCCAGACATCTTTGTTTTTAAAGATCTCAACTTTTATTTGGTTGGTTTGTATGCGTCCAGTTGCAATACAAAAAAAGTGTTATTTAGAAGCCACACAATTTACAGACTAACTAGACTAGAATTCACTCTGACAAACTGGTATGAAACCTGAAGCAGGCTAGGTGCTAGGTGCTAGAGGGGGATAAAAAAGCTGACCTAGTATTCTTTGAAGCTGTCTTTACATATTAGATATTTCATTTTGTAACAATGGGGGGCTGTTCGGGATTTTGATCAAATGTGTTGGAAATATTGTCTAGTTTGATTTACTAGTAACACTATATCAGTTCACTTGAGTAATTTCTTGATATAAGGAGTTAGAGTTCGGTCATGTACATCATAACTGGTGGATGTGTGTACCAGTCAAAATCTCTTGATCCAAGGAAATGGAGACAATCAAACCTTCTGGCATTATCTAATTTGTAAGGTAATGTTTTACTAGGATCATAGCCTGTTATATTCATGCTCTTGGTGTATACATATTCTCAGTATGTCTGTAGTTGTGTAGCAATTAATTGATACTCTGTATCTGTCGAAGTTCATTAAAAAATCTTGAAACTTCAGACGTGTTGGTAGGTAGCTAAAAATCTTGAAACTTCAGACGTGTTGGTAGGTAGCTAAAAATCTTGAAACTTCAGACGTGTTGTTAGGTAGCTAAAAATCTTGAAACTTCAGACGTGTTGGTAGGTAGCTAAAAATCTTGAAACTTCAGACGTGTTGGTAGGTAGCTAAAAATCTTGAAACTTCAGACGTGTTGGTAGGTAGCTAAAAATCTTGAAACTTCAGACGTGTTGGTAGGTAGCTAAAAATCTTGAAACTTCAGACGTGTTGGTAGGTAGCTAAAAATCTTGAAACTTCAGACGTGTTGGTAGGTAGCTAAAAATCTTGAAACTTCAGACGTGTTGGTAGGTAGCTAAAAAGCTTGAAACTTCAGACGTGTTGGTAGGTAGCTAAAAGTCTTGAAACTTCAGACGTGTTGGTAGGTAGCTAAAAGTCTTGAAACTTCAGACGTGTTGGTAGGTAGCTAAAAGTCTTGAAACTTCAGACGTGTTGGTAGGTAGCTAAAAGTCTTGAAACTTCAGACGTGTTGGTAGGTAGCTAAAAGTCTTGAAACTTCAGACGTGTTGGTAGGTAGCTAAAAGTCTTGAAACTTCAGACGTGTTGGTAGGTAGCTAAAAGTCTTGAAACTTCAGACGTGTTGGTAGGTAGCTAAAAGTCTTGAAACTTCAGACGTGTTGGTAGGTAGCTAAAAGTCTTGAAACTTCAGACGTGTTGGTAGGTAGCTAAAAGTCTTGAAACTTCAGACGTGTTGGTAGGTAGCTAAAAGTCTTGAAACTTCAGACGTGTTGGTAGGTAGCTAAAAGTCTTGAAACTTCAGACGTGTTGGTAGGTAGCTAAAAGTCTTGAAACTTCAGACGTGTTGGTAGGTAGCTAAAAGTCTTGAAACTTCAGACGTGTTGGTAGGTAGCTAAAAGTCTTGAAACTTCAGACGTGTTGGTAGGTAGCTAAAAGTCTTGAAACTTCAGACGTGTTGGTAGGTAGCTAAAAATCTTGAAACTTCAGACGTGTTGGTAGGTAGCTAAAAATCTTGAAACTTCAGACGTGTTGGTAGGTAGCTAAAAATGTTGAAACTTCAGACGTGTTGGTAGGTAGCTAAAAATCTTGAAACTTCAGACGTGTTGGTAGGTAGCTAAAAATCTTGAAACTTCAGACGTGTTGGTAGGTAGCTAAAAATCTTGAAACTTCAGACGTGTTGGTAGGTAGCTAAAAGTCTTGAAACTTCAGACGTGTTGGTAGGTAGCTAAAAGTCTTGAAACTTCAGACGTGTTGGTAGGTAGCTAAAAGTCTTGAAACTTCAGACGTGTTGGTAGGTAGCTAAAAGTCTTGAAACTTCAGACGTGTTGGTAGGTAGCTAAAAGTCTTGAAACTTCAGACGTGTTGGTAGGTAGCTAAAAATCTTGAAACTTCAGACGTGTTGGTAGGTAGCTAAAAATCTTGAAACTTCAGACGTGTTGGTAGGTAGCTAAAAGTCTTGAAACTTCAGACGTGTTGGTAGGTAGCTAAAAATCTTGAAACTTCAGACGTGTTGGTAGGTAGCTAAAAGTCTTGAAACTTCAGACGTGTTGGTAGGTAGCTAAAAGCATACAAATTACACTGCTGATAATGTCAGAGTATTAATTAGAGATATATTGTTTCTTGCTTATACAAAGCTTTCTCATTCTGAATCAAATTCTGAGGAGAGCCTTATGTCACAATTTGATAAAATGTCCCTAACTGATGACTTAGAAGCTGAGCGAGCTAAGGCAGTATTTGAGCCTAGTTTTGAGACACTCTGACCGTGGGTTCAATCCCGGCCGGGGTATGGTTTGAGCCTAGTGTAGCTCCGTTTTTGCTCACCCTTTCTCGCCTAACTGCGACATCATCACAGAGTGTAGCAGGTAATATGATTCAACATTCTCATACTATTGATTTTACACCTGGATATAGTAATCCTAGACCTGATGTAGAAACTACAAACGGCTAGACTAGGCGCCTGTCTTAAGGAACGTCCGGACTGATTCATTAATTTCCCTACTCTGCTACCTACTGGTACTATCTCTCATGATCAATTTGTGAAGATGAAACACCTAATACAGTCGCAGACTACACAGATGGAGGCCCACGGGAAAGTGAATGAAGATGAATTCCAAGGAGAAACTGTTGGTTTTGAAAGACAACAACAGTATACGTCTACATCTGATCATCCTTTTAACGCAATCCAGGACGCATTTAACGTTCAGAAAACAGTCTCCATGGTTCCTAAGTTTTTTGAAAGCGACTTATTTGAGAACCAGGCACGTGCAGTGAATTGGCCACGCAAACACGCAAATTGTCCACGCAAATCAGTTTATTAGATGGTAGGCAGGTAGGTATAATATTTGTCAGGTTTTCCTGACGCGGGTCTTACGCATAGGATTACCCACATCTGGAACTTTTGGTCATCTGACCGAGGCCTTCTGCTGGCTTACCGGTCCACCTGTTTAAAAGTTATGGCTATGATTACAACCATCTTTAAAGCAGCTTATTAGAGTAAATCTCCTCACTTATATAACTCACGTGTCACTGACACTTTCCGTTCATATCCTAGACAAACCCACACTCCTAAATCTGTCTCTGTGGGAAGACAGAAGTCGGATAAAGAGAAGTTAAATGTGCATATTGTCAAAGAAAAGGACATTCTGGGGAATATTGCTATACGCTGGAAAAAGATATGAGAACTGATCATGCAGCTGACGCCCCCGTACAACCCATATCTTCACCTTCGATGCAGCGAGGACATGAAGGCCTTGGCAAGAAGCTAAATTCTGCTGATCAGGATAATACAGCTCAGTCTAGGTGACTAGGATCAGAATGTATATCTGACGATAAAATTCGTTCTGTTATGAATCCTTACCTAGCTAAAGTACATGATATCATCTCTGACCTTGTTGAGAGATGATGTAAAGTACATCATCTCTCACCTTGTTGAGAGATGATATAAAGTACATCATCTCTGACCTTGTTGAGAGATGATGTAAAGTACATCATCTCTGACCTTGTTGAGAGATGATATAAAGTACATCATCTCTCACCTTGTTGAGAGATGATGTAAAGTACATCATCTCTCACCTTGTTGAGAGATGATATAAAGTACATCATCTCTCACCTTGTTGAGAGATGATATAAAGTACATCATCTCTCACCTTGTTGAGAGATGATATAAAGTACATCATCTCTCACCTTGTTGAGAGATGATATAAAGTATATCTCTCACCTCGTTGAGAGATGATGTATTTACCATAACGAATAATACCTATACCAAAATATATATCTTGTCAGAAGCCTGTGGAGGGGCTGCAATTTAATTACCTCATCATACAGTATATATATATATATATATATATATATATATATATATATATATATATATATATATATATATATATATATATAGATATATCTCTGGCATCCCTGGTATAACAGTTGCTGGTATGTCTGGCATCCCTGGTATAACAGTTGCTGATATGTCTGGCATCCCTGGTATAAGAGTCTCTGATATATCTGACATCCCTGGTATAATAGTCTGATATATCTGGCATCCCTGGTATAACTCTCTCTGATATGTCTGGCATCCCTGGTAAAACAGTTACTGATATGTCTGGCATCCCTGGTATAACAGTTACTGATTTGTCTGACATCCATGGTATAACAGTTACTGATATGTCTGACATCCCTGGTATAACAGTCTCTGATATGTCTGACATCCCTGGTATAACAGTCTCTGATATGTCTGACATCCCTGGTATAACAGTCTCTGATATGTCTGACATCCCTGGTATAACAGTCTCTGATATGTCTGACATCCCTGGTGTAACAGTTACTGATATGTCTGACATCCCTGGTATAACAGTCTCTGATATGTCTGACATATTTGGTGTAACAGTCTCTGATATGTCTGACATCCCTGGTATAACAGTTACTGATACGTCTGGCATCCCTGGTATAACAGTTACTGATATGTCTGGCATCCCTGGTATAACAGTCTCTGATATGTCTGACATCCCTGGTATAACAGTCTCTGATATGTCTGACATCTTTGGTATAACAGTCTCTGATATGTCTGACATCCCTGGTATAACAGTTACTGATATGTCTGGCATCCCTGGTATAACAGTTACTGATATGTCTGGCATCCCTGGTATAACAGTTACTGATTTGTCTGACATCCATGGTATAACAGTTACTGATACATCTGGCATCCCTGGTATAACAGTTACTGATATGTCTGACATCCCTGGTATAACAGTCTCTGATATGTCTGACATCCCTGGTATAACAGTCTCTGATATGTCTGACATCCCTGGTATAACAGTCTCTGATATGTCTGACATCCCTGGTATAACAGTCTCTGATATGTCTGACATCCCTGGTATAACAGTCTCTGATATGTCTGACATCCCTGGTATAACAGTTACTGATATGTCTGGCATCCCTGGTATAACAGTTACTGATTTGTCTGACATCCATGGTATAACAGTTACTGATACATCTGGCATCCCTGGTATAACAGTCTCTGATATGTCTGACATCCCTGGTATAACAGTCTCTGATATGTCTGACATCTTTGGTATAACAGTCTCTGATATGTCTGACATCCCTGGTATAACAGTTACTGATATGTCTGGCATCCCTGGTATAACAGTTACTGATATGTCTGGCATCCCTGGTATAACAGTTACTGATTTGTCTGACATCCATGGTATAACAGTTACTGATACATCTGGCATCCCTGGTATAACAGTTGAACATTAAAATGGTATAAAATACCGACAGGTTGTTAGGTAAGACACATATGCAACAGTTAGGTATTGCTCTTCTCCAGACTGAGGGACTGACCACCTCAAAACTTTAAGGGTGATGGACTGATTACATCGTCTTCAAGTATCTTCTGCTTCTATCAACTTTTCTGTACTCGACTGAAGAAGCCTACTGTGTAGGCGAAACGTTTCATAATAAAGATACCTAACTGTTGCATATGTGTCTTACCTAACAACCTGTCGGTATTTTATACCATTTTAATGTTCAATCTGTCAGACACTGCAACACAAGGGTATCTTGGTACAGACCTGCAATCAACTTCGACAACTTCCACTAGTGAGAGCGGCTGGATTTGAGAGGGACCTGACCTCTCAACATCTGAGTTCTTACCTCTTCTAGTGACCTACGTCTCACCTCTTGGCAATATATAAGGCTCCATCCTGTCACTTCATCTCCATATTGTTTCATACTATGGAACAATGCTCTTCTCCAGACTGAGGGACTGACCACCTCAAAACTTTAAGGGTGATGGACTGATTACATCGTCTTCAAGTATCTTCTGCTTCTATCAACTTTTCTGTACTCGACTGAAGAAGCCTACTGTGTAGGCGAAACGTTTCATAATAAAGATACCTAACTGTTGCATATGTGTCTTACCTAACAACCTGTCGGTATTTTATACCATTTTAATGTTCAATCTGTCAGACACTGCAACACAAGGGTATCTTGGTACAGACCTGCAATCAACTTCGACAACTTCCACTAGTGAGAGCGGCTGGATTTGAGAGGGACCTGACCTCTCAACATCTGAGTTCTTACCTCTTCTAGTGACCTACGTCTCACCTCTTGGCAATATATAAGGCTCCATCCTGTCACTTCATCTCCATATTGTTTCATACTATGGAACAATGCTCTTCTCCAGACTGAGGGACTGACCACCTCAAAACTTTAAGGGTGATGGACTGATTACATCGTCTTCAAGTATCTTCTGCTTCTATCAACTTTTCTGTACTCGACTGAAGAAGCCTACTGTGTAGGCGAAACGTTTCATAATAAAGATACCTAACTGTTGCATATGTGTCTTACCTAACAACCTGTCGGTATTTTATACCATTTTAATGTTCAATCTGTCAGACACTGCAACACAAGGGTATCTTGGTACAGACCTGCAATCAACTTCGACAACTTCCACTAGTGAGAGCGGCTGGATTTGAGAGGGACCTGACCTCTCAACATCTGAGTTCTTACCTCTTCTAGTGACCTACGTCTCACCTCTTGGCAATATATAAGGCTCCATCCTGTCACTTCATCTCCATATTGTTTCATACTATGGAACAATGCTCTTCTCCAGACTGAGGGACTGACCACCTCAAAACTTTAAGGGTGATGGACTGATTACATCGTCTTCAAGTATCTTCTGCTTCTATCAACTTTTCTGTACTCGACTGAAGAAGCCTACTGTGTAGGCGAAACGTTTCATAATAAAGATACCTAACTGTTGCATATGGTATAACAGTTACTGATATGTCTGACATCCCTGGTATAACAGTCTCTGATATGTCTGACATCTTTGGTATAACAGTCTCTGATATGTCTGACATCCCTGGTATAACAGTTACTGATATGTCTGGCATCCCTGGTATAACAGTCTCTGATATGTCTGACATCCCTGGTATAACAGTCTCTGATATGTCTGACATCCCTGGTATAACAGTCTCTGATATGTCTGGCATCCCTGGTATAACAGTCTCTGTTATGTCTGACATCCCTGGTATAACAGTCTCTGATATGTCTGACATCCCTGGTATAACAGTTACTGATATGTCTGGCATCCCTGGTATAACAGTCTCTGATATGTCTGACATCCCTGGTATAACAGTCTCTGTTATGTCTGGCATCCCTGGTATAACAGTCTCTGTTATGTCTGACATCCCTGGTATAACAGTCTCTGTTATGTCTGACATCCCTGGTATAACAGTCTCTGTTATGTCTGACATCCCTGGTATAACAGTCTCTGATATGTCTGGCATCCCTGGTATAACAGTCTCTGTTATGTCTGACATCCCTGGTATAACAGTCTCTGTTATGTCTGACATCCCTGGTATAACAGTCTCTGATATGTCTGACATCCCTGGTATAACAGTCTCTGATATGTCTGACATCCCTGGTATAACAGTCTCTGATATGTCTGACATCCCTGGTATAACAGTCTCTGATATGTCTGACATCTTTGGTATAACAGTCTCTGATATGTCTGACATCCCTGGTATAACAGTCTCTGATATGTCTGACATCCCTGGTATAACAGTCTCTGATATGTCTGACATCTTTGGTATAACAGTCTCTGATATGTCTGACATCCCTGGTATAACAGTCTCTGATATGTCTGACATCCCTGGTATAACAGTCTCTGATATGTCTGACATCCCTGGTATAACAGTCTCTGATATGTCTGACATCTTTGGTATAACAGTCTCTGATATGTCTGACATCCCTGGTATAACAGTCTCTGATATGTCTGACATCCCTGGTATAACAGTCTCTGATATGTCTAACATCCCTGGTATAACAGTCTCTGTTATGTCTGGCATCCCTGGTATAACAGTCTGTGTTATGTCTGACATCCCTGGTATAACAGTCTCTGTTATGTCTGACATCCCTGGTATAACAGTCTCTGTTATGTCTGACATCCATGGTATAACAGTCTCTGATATGTCTGGCATCCCTGGTATAACAGTCTGTGTTATGTCTGACATCCCTGGTATAACAGTCTCTGTTATGTCTGACATCCCTGGTATAACAGTCTCTGATATGTCTGACATCCCTGGTATAACAGTCTCTGATATGTCTGACATCCCTGGTATAACAGTCTCTGATATGTCTGACATCTTTGGTATAACAGTCTCTGATATGTCTGACATCCCTGGTATAACAGTCTCTGATATGTCTGACATCCCTGGTATAACAGTCTCTGATATGTCTGACATCTTTGGTATAACAGTCTCTGATATGTCTGACATCCCTGGTATAACAGTCTCTGATATGTCTGACATCCCTGGTATAACAGTCTCTGATATGTCTGACATCCCTGGTATAACAGTCTCTGATATGTCTGACATCTTTGGTATAACAGTCTCTGATATGTCTGACATCCCTGGTATAACAGTCTCTGATATGTCTGACATCCCTGGTATAACAGTCTCTGTTATGTCTGGCATCCCTGGTATAACAGTCTGTGTTATGTCTGACATCCCTGGTATAACAGTCTCTGTTATGTCTGACATCCCTGGTATAACAGTCTCTGTTATGTCTGACATCCCTGGTATAACAGTCTCTGATATGTCTGGCATCCCTGGTATAACAGTCTGTGTTATGTCTGACATCCCTGGTATAACAGTCTCTGTTATGTCTGACATCCCTGGTATAACAGTCTCTGATATGTCTGACATCCCTGGTATAACAGTCTCTGATATGTCTGACATCCCTAGTATAACAGTCTCTGATATGTCTCACATCCCTGGTATAACAGTCTCTGATATGTCTGACATCTTTGGTATAACAGTCTCTGTTATGTCTGACATCCCTGGTATAACAGTCTCTGATATGTCTGACATCTTTGGTATAACAGTCTCTGTTATGTCTGACATCCCTGGTATAACAGTCTCTGATATGTCTGACATCCCTGGTATAACAGTCTCTGTTATGTCTGACATCCCTGGTATAACAGTCTCTGATATGTCTGACATCTTTGGTATAACAGTCTCTGTTATGTCTGACATCCCTGGTATAACAGTCTCTGATATGTCTGACATCCCTGGTATAACAGTCTCTGTTATGTCTGACATCCCTGGTATAAGTCTCTGATATGTCTGACATCCCTGGTATAACAGTCTCTGATATGTCTGACATCTTTGGTATAACAGTCTCTGTTATGTCTGACATCCCTGGTATAACAGTCTCTGATATGTCTGACATCCCTGGTATAACAGTCTCTGTTATGTCTGACATCCCTGGTATAACAGTCTCTGTTATGTCTGACATCCCTGGTATAACAGTTACTGATATGTCTGACATCCCTGGTATAACAGTCTCTGATATGTCTGACATCCCTGGTATAACAGTTACTGATATGTCTGACATCCCTGGTATAACAGTCTCTGATATGTCTGACATCCCTGGTATAACAGTTACTGATATGTCTGACATCCCTGGTATAACAGTTACTGATATGTCTGACATCCCTGGTATAACAGTCTCTGTTATGTCTGGCATCCCTGGTATAACAGTTACTGATATGTCTGACATCCCTGGTATAACAGTCTCTGATATGTCTGACATCTTTGGTATAACAGTCTCTGTTATGTCTGACATCCCTGGTATAACAGTCTCTGATATGTCTGACATCCCTGGTATAACAGTCTCTGATATGTCTGACATCCCTGGTATAACAGTCTCTGATATGTCTGACATCCCTGGTATAACAGTCTCTGATATGTCTGACATCCCTGGTATAACAGTTACTGATATGTCTGACATCCCTGGTATAACAGTTTCTGATATGTCTGACATCTTTGGTATAACAGTCTCTGTTATGTCTGACATCCCTGGTATAACAGTCTCTGATATGTCTGACATCCCTGGTATAACAGTCTCTGATATGTCTGACATCCCTGGTATAACAGTCTCTGATATGTCTGACATCCCTGGTATAACAGTCTCTGATATGTCTGACATCCCTGGTATAACAGTCTCTGATATGTCTGACATCCCTGGTATAACAGTCTCTGATATGTCTGACATCCCTGGTATAACAGTCTCTGATATGTCTGACATCCCTGGTATAACAGTCTCTGATATGTCTGACATCCCTGGTATAACAGTCTCTGATATGTCTGACATCCCTGGTATAACAGTCTCTGATATGTCTGACATCCCTGGTATAACAGTCTCTGATATGTCTGGCATCCCTGGTATAACAGTCTCTGATATGTCTGACATCTTTGGTATAACAGTCTCTGTTATGTCTGACATCCCTGGTATAACAGTCTCTGATATGTCTGACATCCCTGGTATAACAGTCTCTGATATGTCTGACATCCCTGGTATAACAGTCTCTGATATGTCTGACATCCCTGGTATAACAGTCTCTGATATGTCTGACATCCCTGGTATAACAGTCTCTGATATGTCTGACATCCCTGGTATAACAGTCTCTGATATGTCTGACATCCCTGGTATAACAGTCTCTGATATGTCTGGCATCCCTGGTATAACAGTCTCTGATATGTCTGACATCTTTGGTATAACAGTCTCTGTTATGTCTGACATCCCTGGTATAACAGTCTCTGATATGTCTGGTTACTCAGGGGTCCCCAGACTCTTCACCTCATCGACACCTCCATAAAGTTTCACATTGATCATCGACACCTCCATAAAGTTTCACATTGATCATCGACACCTTCATAAAGTTTCACATTGATCATCAACACCTTCATAAAGTTTCACATTGATCATCGACACCTTCATAAAGTTTCACATTGATCATCAACACCTTCATAAAGTTTCACATTGATCATCGACACCTTCATAAAGTTTCACATTGATCATCAACACCTTCATAAAGTTTCACATTGATCATCAACACCTTCATAAAGTTTCACATTGATCATCAACACCTTCATAAAGTTTCACATTGATCATCAACACCTTCATAAAGTTTCACATTGATCATCAACACCTTCATAAAGTTTCACATTGATCATCGACACCTTCATAAAGTTTCACATTGATCATCAACACCTTCATAAAGTTTCACATTGATCATCAACACCTTCATAAAGTTTCACATTGATCATCAACACCTTCATAAAGTTTCACATTGATCATCAACACCTTCATAAAGTTTCACATTGATCATCGACACCTTCATAAAGAGTCACATTGATCATCAACACCTTCATAAAGAGTCACATTGATCATCGACACCTTCATAAAGAGTCACATTGATCATCAACACCTTCATAAAGAGTCACATTGATCATCGACACTCAAACAATTATTATAAGAAATTTTAATAAATATTTCTCTGAAAATAATAATAACTTCTTAAAAAACAGGTAATATATAAATTATGAAAAATATAACATTTAACATACTCCCTTTTTGTACTGACACTGTTGATATTTTTAATTGGAAGGATGAATGTGATGAGCATCAGCATGGTGACTGATATTTGGTTGATGATTGATGAGTTTTAGTGGTAAGTCATCAGGCTCTTCCAGGTTGAGTCTCTTCCTGTACTTAGTTAGAAGTGAACTATTTACGAACTTAGGAAAGGAAGTGAAAATGGCTCAACCACTGCACAAAACCGGGTATTTAGCAACAAGTGAGGGAGTGAACTCTGTGCTGGAAGTGAACTGGAATACTTCACGTATGTACCGTGTTATCCGGTATATAACACGCGCTGTTTTTCCCACAGAAAGTCTTGAAAAAACACCCTGGGCATTATGTGCTCAAGGTCAGGGTCAAGGGAAGGGTTAGGGCATTATATGCTCAAGGTCAGGGTCAAGGGAAGGGTTAGGGTATTATATGCTCAAGGTCAGAGTCAAGGGTAGGGTTAGGGCATTATATGCTCAAGGTCAGAGTCAAGGGTAGGGTTAGGGCATTATATGCTCAAGGTCAGGGTCAAGGGTAGGGTTAGGGCATTATATGCTCAAGGTCAGAGTCAAGGGTAGGGTTAGGGCATTATATGCTCAAGGTCAGAGTCAAGGGTAGGGTTAGGGCATTATATGCTCAAGGTCAGAGTCAAGGGTAGGGTTAGGGCATTATATGCTCAAGGTCAGAGTCAAGGGTAGGGTTAGGGCATTATATGCTCAAGGTCAGAGTCAAGGGTAGGGTTAGGGCATTATATGCTCAAGGTCAGAGTCAAGGGTAGGGTTAGGGCATTATATGCTCAAGGTCAGAGTCAAGGGTAGGGTTAGGGCATTATATGCTCAAGGTCAGAGTCAAGGGTAGGGCTCAGGGATATACTTTAGCAGTTGTTTACTAATGTTACGTTACAACTGCATAAAAACATAGTCTTATATTCTTATATGAACGTGCGCCTTATATGCCGGAAAATGTGGTTTACCCTTCCTGGGACAGGACAAATGAGAGAATGGGAAGGTGGAAGGTCCTGAGACAGGACAGAATGGGAAAGCGCATTCCCAGATATTTTCGGACCCCACAGCTATTTATCAACCCCTTCAATATACCCACCGACTTTAGGGGTCGATATTGACGACTACGGGGAACCCTAGTCTGGTATCAGTGTTACTGATGTGTTTAGGAAATAGTTACTGATATATCTAGTATAACAGTTACTGATATATCTGGTATAACAGTTACTGATATGTCTGGTATAACATTTACTGATATGTCTGGTATAACACTTACTGGTATGTCTGGTATAACAGTTACTGATATGCCTGGTATAACAGTTACTGATATGTCTGGTATAACACTGATATGTCTGGTATAACAGTTACTGATATGTCTCGTATAACAGTTACTGATATGTCTGGTATAACAGTTACTGATATGTCTGGTATAACAGTTACTGATATGTCTGGTATAACAGTTACTGATATGTCTGGTAACAGTCACTGATATGTCTGGTAAAACAGTTACTGGTATAGCTGGTATACCTGGTATAACAATTCCTGATATAGCTGGTATACCTGGTATAACAATTCCTGATATAGCTGGTATACCTGGTATAACAATTCCTGATATAGCTGGTGTACCTAGTATAACAATTCCTGATATAGCTGGTGTACTTGGTATAACAATTCCTGATATAGCTGGTATACCTGGTATAACAATTCCTGATGTAGCTGGTATACCTGGAACAACCATTCATATAGCTGATATACCTGGTATAACAATTCCTGATATAGCTGGTATACCTGGTACAATTCCTGATTTAGCTGGTATACCTGGTATAACAATTCCTGATTTAGCTGCTATACCTGGAACAACAATTCCTGATATAGCTGGTATACCTGGTATAACAATTCCTGATATAGCTGGTATACATGGTATAACAACTCCTGATTTAGCTGGTATACCTGGTATAGCAGTTCCTGATTTAGCTGGTATACCTGGTATAACAGTTCCTGATTTAGCTGGTATACCTGGTACAACAATTCCTGATTTAGCTGGTATACCTGGTATAACAGTTCCTGATTTAGCTGGTATACCTGGTATAACAGTTCCTGATTTAGCTGGTATACCTGGTATAACAGTTCCTGCAGTAGTGAGAGTTGTGTTCAGCTTCTACCTGTTAATTATTACTACGTTGCTTCATTATGCAAGTCTTTTCTCATGTCTGTATTAGGCTGATAAAGCCCATGGTGGGGATATCGTCTCTCAAAGATAGCCAGGTGTTGTTCTTATGTTCTGACTCACGAAATCGTAATGACACGATTGCAAACAAACCATCGTATGGGTGGGGCTTGAACTCGCGGCAAGAGAGTCGTAAAATTCCAGGCCAGCGTGTAAGCCACTGTGCCAGCTGACCAGCTGTGATGGCTGCTGTCTCACAGCCTGATACCTGTTTATAGAATTTACCAAGAATCAAATGGGCATACTTGAGTTATCTTGAGAAACAGAAAGGCATCCATGAACATTCCCAAGAAGAGAAACACTCAGAGAACACATATTGCACATCCGAAAACAAACATTGTCCTAGAGGAAGAATCTTGGGGGTAAACTTAATAAAGTAGATATTATAAGTACTAGTGAATATTACAGGAGAATATTGTAAGAGGAAATATTCTTGTTCATCATTGACTTTACACGTTAAGTGTTGGTGTCCTGCCTCAGCTTGTTTCAAAGCCCAGCTCTATTTACTACCTTCCCAGCTTGCCACTTACAATAGTCGGATAACACTCAAGTACCTAATTTACTGCTGCGTAAAGAAGGGTAGCAGATATGAGAATGCTTGCTGATACACCACACCCCCACCTTGCAGCCTAACACATAAATTTGACACATGTGCAACACTTAGGTATCTTTATTGAGGAAATGTTTCGCCACACAGTGGCTTCATCAGTCTGATTTCATCGACTCCAGGCTGAGGGACTGATTACTTCAGACTCTTTCTGATCTTCACCATTCTTCTTTGGATAAGATTGATGAAGCCACTGTGTGGCGAAACGTCTCCTCAGTAAAGATACCCAAATGTTGCACATGTATCTAATTATCAACTTGTCGGTTCTCTGAACCATTTATCTACAATTTAACACAGGTTCCTTGGATCTATAATTTCCTCACTAACAGAACACAGAGAGTAGTCGTCAACAGAGTAAAGTCCGAGGCAGCTACGGTGAAAAGCTCTGTTCCACAAGGCACAGTACTCGCTCCCATCTTGTTCCTCATCCTCATATCCGACCTAGACAAGGATGTCAGCCACAGCACCGTGTCTTCCTTTGCAGATGACACCCGAATCTGCATGACAGTGTCTTCCATTGCAGACACTGCAAGGCTCCAGGCGGACATCAACCAAATCTTTCAGTGGGCTGCAGAAAACAATATGAAGTTTAACGATGAGAAATTTCAATTACTCAGATACGGTAAACATGAGGAAATTAAATCTTCATCTGAGTACAAAACAAATTCTGGCCACAAAATAGAGCGAAACACCAACGTCAAAGACCTGGGAGTGATCATGTCGGAGGATCTCACCTTCAAGGACCATAACATTGTATCAATCGCATCTGCTAGAAAAATGACAGGATGGATAATGAGAACCTTCAAAACTAGGGAGGCCAAGCCCATGATGACACTCTTCAGGTCACTTGTTCTATCTAGGCTGGAATATTGCTGCACACTAACAGCACCTTTCAAGGCAGGTGAAATTGCCGACCTAGAAAATGTACAGAGAACTTTCACGGCGCGCATAACGGAGATAAAACACCTCAATTACTGGGAGCGCTTGAGGTTCCTAAACCTGTATTCCCTGGAACGCAGGAGGGAGAGATACATGATTATATGCACCTGGAAAATCCTAGAGGGACTAGTACCGAACTTGCACACGAAAATCACTCACTACGAAAGCAAAAGACTTGGCAGACGATGCACCATCCCCCCAATGAAAAGCAGGGGTGTCACTAGCACGTTAAGAGACCATACAATAAGTGTCAGGGGCCCGAGACTGTTCAACTGCCTCCCAGCACACATAAGGGGGATTACCAACAGACCCCTGGCAGTCTTCAAGCTGGCACTGGACAAGCACCTAAAGTCAGTTCCTGATCAGCCCGGCTGTGGCTCGTACGTTGGTTTGCGTGCAGCCAGCAGCAACAGCCTGGTTGATCAGGCTCTGATCCACCAGGAGGCCTGGTCACAGACCGGGCCGCGGGGGCGTTGACCCCCGGAACTCTCTCCAGGTAAACTCCAGGTAACTGTCTATCATCGACGGCCTGGAACATCAACTTGATGATAGGAGAGACAGTACTGAGTGGCGATGAGAGGAGAGACAGTACTGAGTGGTGATGAGAGGAGAGACAGTACTGAGTGGTGATGAGAGGAGAGACAGTACTGAGTGGTGATGAGAGACAGTACTGAGTGGCGATGAGAGGAGAAACAGTACTGAGTGGCGATGAGAGGAGAGACAGTACTGAGTGGCGATGAGAGGAGAGACAGTACTGAGTGACGAGGAGAGACAGTACTGAGTGGCGATGAGAGGAGAGACAGTACTGAGTGGCGATGAGAGGAGAGACAGTACTGAGTGGCGATGAGAGGAGAGACAGTACTGAGTGGCGATGAGAGGAGAGACAGTACTGAGTGGCGATGAGAGGAGAGACAGTACTGAGTGGCGATGAGAGGAGAGACAGTACTGAGTGGCGATGAGAGGAGAGACAGTACTGAGTGGCGATGAGAGACAGTACTGAGTGGCGATGAGAGGAGAGACAGTACTGAGTGGTGATGAGAGGAGAGACAGTACTGAGTGGCGATGAGAGGAGAGACAGTACTGAGTGGCGATGAGAGACAGTACTGAGTGGCGATGAGAGGAGAAACAGTACTGAGTGGCGATGAGAGGAGAGACAGTACTGAGTGGCGATGAGAGGAGAAACAGTACTGAGTGGCGATGAGAGGAGAGACAGTACTGAGTGACGATGAGAGACAGTACTGAGTGGCGATGAGAGGAGAGACAGTACTGAGTGGCGATGAGAGGAGAGACAGTACTGAGTGGCGATGAGAGGAGAGGCAGTACTGAGTGGCGATGAGAGGAGAGAGAGTACTGAGTGGCGATGAGAGACAGTACTGAGTGGCGATGAGAGACAGTACTGAGTGGCGATGAGAGGAGAAACAGTACTGAGTGGCGATGAGAGGAGAGACAGTACTGAGTGGCGATGAGAGGAGAGACAGTACTGAGTGACGAGGAGAGACAGTACTGAGTGACGAGGAGAGACAGTACTGAGTGACGAGGAGAGACAGTACTGAGTGGCGATGAGAGGAGAGACAGTACTGAGTGGCGATGAGAGGAGAGACAGTACTGAGTGGCGATGAGAGGAGAGACAGTACTGAGTGGCGATGAGAGGAGAAACAGTACTGAGTGGCGATGAGAGGAGAGACAGTACTGAGTGGCGATGAGAGGAGAGACAGTACTGAGTGGCGATGAGAGGAGAGACAGTACTGAGTGGCGATGAGAGGAGAGACAGTACTGAGTGGCGATGAGAGGAGAGACAGTACTGAGTGGCGATGAGAGGAGAGACAGTACTGAGTGGCGATGAGAGGAGAGACAGTACTGAGTGGCGATGAGAGACAGTACTGAGTGGCGATGAGAGGAGAAACAGTACTGAGTGGCGATGAGAGGAGAGACAGTACTGAGTGGCGATGAGAGGAGAGGCAGTACTGAGTGGCGATGAGAGGAGAGAGAGTACTGAGTGGCGATGAGAGACAGTACTGAGTGGCGATGAGAGGAGAGACAGTACTGAGTGGCGATGAGAGGAGAGACAGTACTGAGTGGCGATGAGAGGAGAGACAGTACTGAGTGGCGATGAGAGGAGAGACAGTACTGAGTGACGAGGAGAGACAGTACTGAGTGACGAGGAGAGACAGTACTGAGTGGCGATGAGAGGAGAGGCAGTACTGAGTGGCGATGAGAGGAGAGACAGTACTGAGTGGCGATGAGAGGAGAGACAGTACTGAGTGGCGATGAGAGGAGAGACAGTACTGAGTGACGATGAGAGGAGAGACAGTACTGAGTGGCGATGAGAGGAGAGACAGTACTGAGTGGCGATGAGAGGAGAGACAGTACTGAGTGGCGATGAGAGGAGAGACAGTACTGAGTGGCGATGAGAGGAGAGACAGTACTGAGTGGCGATGAGAGGAGAGACAGTACTGAGTGACGAGGAGAGACAGTACTGAGTGGCGATGAGAGGAGAGACAGTACTGAGTGGCGATGAGAGGAGAGACAGTACTGAGTGGCGATGAGAGGAGAGACAGTACTGAGTGGCGATGAGAGGAGAGACAGTACTGAGTGGCGATGAGAGGAGAGACAGTACTGAGTGGCGATGAGAGGAGAGACAGTACTGAGTGGCGATGAGAGGAGAGACAGTACTGAGTGGCGATGAGAGGAGAGACGGTACTGAGTGGCGATGAGAGGAGAGACAGTACTGAGTGGCGATGAGAGGAGAGACAGTACTGAGTGGCGATGAGAGGAGAGACAGTACTGAGTGGCGATGAGAGGAGAGACAGTACTGAGTGGCGATGAGAGGAGAGACAGTACTGAGTGGCGATGAGAGGAGAGACAGTACTGAGTGGCGATGAGAGGAGAGACAGTACTGAGTGGCGATGAGAGGAGAGACAGTACTGAGTGGCGAGAATAATAAAGTTACTTTAGGCTTGTATTACACAATGTACAGAGATCAGTATCTAGTCATGACTTGATAAACTCTGCCCATTGTCAAATAAAACTTGATAAAGCTCTACAAAGAGTGAATGATGACTGTATAAAGCTGCAGTTTACTCTAAGCGAATCGTGACTTTACAAAGCTCTACACAGAGTGAAATATTGTTCTAATGAAAAATTGTTGTTCAATCTGTGTGTTTGTGTTCATTATGAGAGTTTCACAACAGCTCTCTCGCTTGCAATATAAGAACATAAGAACATAAGAACGAAGGAACACTGCAGAAGGCCTACTGGCCCATGCGAGGCAGGTCCAAGTCTCCTACCGGCTTAAGCCAATGCACCCAACCTAGTCAGGTCAGGTCACATTGACTTAAGGGAGGAACACGGCAACCGACCTGGTAGCACAAGCTATCAGGTCTAACTCACACCCACCCACATCCACTCATGTATTTATCCAACCTATTTTTAAAGCTACACAACGTTCTGGCCTCTATAACGGTACTTGGGAGTTTGTTCCACTCATCCACAACTCTATTACCAAACCAGTACTTTCCTATATCCTTCCTGAATCTGAATTTTTCCAACTTAAAACCATTGCTGCGAGTCCTGTCTAGGCTAGATATTTTCAGCACACTATTTACATCCCCTTTATTTATTCCTGTCTTCCATTTATACACCTCAATCATATCCCCCCTAATTCTACGTCTTTCTAGAGAGTGCAGATTCAGGGCCCTTAGTCTATCCTCATAGGGAAGGTTTCTGATACATGGGATCAACTTTGTCATCCTCCTTTGTACATTTTCCAGAGAATTTATATCCATTCTGTAATAAGGTGACCAAAACTGTGCAGCATAATCTAAATGAGGCCTAACCAAGGATGTATAGAGTTGAAGAACAACCTGAGGACTCCTATTATTTATGCTTCTTGATATGAAGCCAAGGATTCTATTAGCTTTATTGCGAACACTTATGCACTGTTGTCTTGGTTTCAGATTACTGCTAACCAGAACTCCTAAATCTTTTTCGCAATCCGTAATATTAAGATCTACATTATTTAGTTTATATGTGGCATGGTTATTGTCCTGTCCAACATTTAGAACTTTGCATTTGTCTATATTAAACTGCATCTGCCACTTCTCCGACCACTGCATCAGTCTATTCAAATCTTCCTGGAGTGCTCGAATGTCCTCGTCAGAATGAATTCGACGGCCTATTTTGGTGTCATCGGCAAATTTGCCGATGTCGCTCTTTATGCCCTCATCTATGTCGTTTATGTAGATTGTGAACAGCAGGGGGCCCAACACTGACCCCTGTGGAACACCGCTCGTGACACTTCCCCACTCTGATTTCTCCCCATTTATGCAAACTCTCTGCTGCCTATTTGTCAACCATGCCTCTATCCAGGAAAAAATTTCTCCTCCTATTCCATGTGCTTTAATTTTCCTCAATAGTCTCTGATGTGGGACCCTGTCAAAAGCCTTACTGAAGTCCATATACACAATATCATATTCATTACCATGATCTACCTCCTCAAATACCTTAGTGAAAAAAGTTAATAAATTCGTAAGGCAGGAACGCCCCTTTGTAAAACCATGCTGAGATTCGTTGATTAATTTATGCTTTTCAAGGTGGCTACGAACTGCCTCGGCAATTATTGATTCCATAAATTTTCCCACTATGGAGGTTAGGCTTATTGGTCTATAGTTCGAAGCTAAGGACCTGTCACCTGTTTTGAAAATAGGTATCACATTTGCCATTTTCCACTTATCTGGCACCATGCCAGTTTGTAGTGATATGTTGAAAAGATTAGCCAAAGGTGTGCTAAGCTCCTCTTTACATTCCTTTAGAACCCTTGCATACAGTTCATCAGGGCCTGGGGATTTGTTAGGTTTTAATTTATCTATTTGCCCAAGGACCATGTCACTTGTGACCCTAATAGTGCACAGTTTATTATCGTCCTGTTCTACATAATTTATCATTACTGGAATATCGCTGGTATCCTCCTGTGTAAAAACTGAGAGGAAGTATGTGTTAAAAATTCTACACATTTCCTTATCACTGTCAGTGAGCTGACCCGAGGAACTTTTGAGTGGGCCTATCTTGTCCCTGATCTTACTTCTGTATACCTGAAAGAATCCTTTTGGGTTAGTCTTCGATTCGCTTGCAACTTTAACCTCATAATCTCTTTTTGCTTTTCTAATTCCCTTTTTTATTTCTCTCTTTAACTGAATATATCGATTTCTCAATTGCCCCTCTCCTCTTTTGATTTGCCTATATATGCCTCTCTTTTGACCAATCAGATATTTTAATCTATTGTTCATCCATTTAGGATCATTTTTGTTTGATCTGATTTCCCTATTTGGAACATAATTTGACTGAGCAGCTAGAACTATGCCCTGGAAAGCATCATATCGGCAACCATCACCACCTACCTGACCCTTAGTCAGGTCATTCCAGTTCAGCCCACCTAAGTAATTTTTCAGTCCTATGAAATCAGCCAAGCGAAAGTCAGGGACGGAGACTTGATTGCCATTATTAGGGGAATTCCATGATATATTAAAACTGAGTGATTTGTGATCACTTTCCCCAAGCTCATCATTAACCTCAAGATTATTAATTAGTGTTTCCCTACTGGCAAGAACCAAGTCAAGGAGGTTATTTCCCCTAGTTGGCTCTGTCACAAACTGTTTTAAAAAACAATCCTGGATCGTATCAAGAAAGTCACCTGACTCTAAATTTCCTGTCAAATTGCTCCAATCTGTCTATAGTTGAAATCTCCCATTAGCACATTTTCGTATGTAGATGCCTTACGAATTTCGTCCCATAGAAGTTTACTGCACTCCCTATCAAGATTTGGGGCCCTGTAAATCACACCCAAAATTAGTTTTTCTCGGCCCTCGAGAAGCTGTAACCAAACAGATTCAGTGGCTGACGCTTCTAATTTAATATCTTGTCTAACACAACAATTTAAATTGTCTCTGACATAC
Source organism: Cherax quadricarinatus (assembly GCF_038502225.1). Lineage (NCBI taxonomy): Eukaryota > Metazoa > Arthropoda > Malacostraca > Decapoda > Parastacidae > Cherax > Cherax quadricarinatus. Next base: position 27,158,212 of record NC_091345.1, read on the forward strand.
ATCGCTACTCCACCACCTTTCCTGTTGACCCTGTCAGTGTGGAATAATTTATAGCCTTGTATGTGGCATTCAGAGGGCATCTCTCTATCTTTCAGATTGAGCCAGGTCTCTGTTATAGCAATAATATCTATGTTTCCTGCACTTGCAATTAATCTTAGCTCATCTATCTTATTTCTTACACTCCTGCTATTAGTATAGTAAACCTTAAGGGAGCTAGTCCCTTGCTGCCCTCTGCTGTCCCCCTTTGTTTGCTGACCTGATCTATTGTCTTTATTTATAACTTCATGCTGAATGCCTTTTATACATTTACTGTTTCCAACCCAAGTGTTGCACCCTGCTTGTTTCCCACACACACCCATACCTCTATCTTCCATCAGTTTAAAATCATAGGCATTTCACCAATGGCCTTCTCAATCGAGTCTGCAAGTGCTACCACCCCAGCCCCAGAGAGATGTACCCCATCCCTTGCATACATATCATGTTTGCCATAAAAGTTGTTCCAGTTGTCAATGAATGGGATTGCAAGTTCCTTGCAGTATCTGTCTAGCCAGCAATTTACACCAATTGCCCTAGACAACCATTCATTTCCTACTCCCCTTCTAGGCAAGATGCTACATATGATTGGGATCCCTCCCTTAGACTTAATGAAATCTATAGCTGACCTGTACTTATCTAGCAGCTCTTCTCTCCTACCCTTCCCAATATCATTTCCACCAGCACTGAGACAGATAATGGGCTTGCTCCCATTACCTGACATGATATTATCCAGCCTGTTGACAATGTCCCCAACACCAGCTCCAGGGAAGCACACTCTATCTCTCATCTTCTTATTCCTATTACAAAAAGCACGATCAATGTATCTTACCTGAGAGTCACCAACCACAAGAATGCGCTTACCTCCATTAGCAGGGGCAGTAGTACCCTTACCTTCACTGGCCACTGAAGTACATTCATCCTGAAGAACAGAGAAGCGATTTCCTACCTTCAGATCTTCACTCTTAACTTTCCTTACTCTGATGCGCCTTCCATTACTGTGAACTACTCGCCACTTGTAGCAGGTGCTAGGCTGCACCTCACTGCTGGTAGCCGTTGCTGCCTCCCCAACTACAGCCTCCTCACAGCGAGAGACAGACTGCACCTCGCTGCTAGAAGCCTCATTCCCCACAACTCCAGCCACCTCACACTCTCTCCCAGACCCATTGAGGTGGACCTTCAGCCTCCTAATCACCTCCTGGAGAAGCAAGACCTCCTCCTTCAACTCTCCAACCTCAATTTTTAAAACACTGCAGAAGCAAGCCATGCTTTGTAACCGTCCACACTAATCCCCAAAGCAGCTCAGGGTCTGTGACCTCACGTGACGACTGACCACTGAGTACTGGCCCCAATATATATTCAATATATTCTGACCTTGTCTAGTTTGAAGGAAGGTGAGATATGAGAGGTAGAATATAGAGATTATTTACTACCAGCATACACGTGGAAGAACATTTAAATTATTAGGACTACCATGAAGCTATCAGAATGTATTCTCAGGATCAGAAATCAAGTGGTCACTAGGGAAGTAGGCCTAGAGGCCGGGCTTCCAGAGTAGATCTCCCGAGTCGAGACACTGGAGTTTACCTGGAGAGGGTTTCAGGGGTCAACGCCTCCGCGGCCCGGTCTGAGACCAGGCCTCATGATGGATCAGGGTCTGATCAACCAGGCTGTTACTGCTGGCCGCACGGAAGCTGACGTGCGATCCACAGCCCGGTTGGTCAAGTGCTGACTTTAGGTGCCTGTCCAGTGCCTTCTTGAAGACAGTCAGGGGTCTATTGGTAATCCCCCTTATGTATGTTGGGAGGCAATTGAACAGTCTTGGGCCCCGGACACTTATTGTGTTGTGTCTCAGTGTACTCGTGGCACCCGTGCTTTTTATCGGGGGAATGTTGCATCTCCTGCCGAGTCTTGTGCTTTCATAGGGAGTGATTTTTGTGTGCACGTTTGGTACCAATCCCTACAGGACCTTCCAAGTGTATATTATCATGTATCTCTCTCGCCTGCGTTCGAGGGAATACAGATCAAGGACCTTCAACCGTTCCCAGCAGTTTAGGTGCCTTATCGTACTTCTGTGTGCCGTGAAAGTTCTTTGTACACTCTCCAGGTCTGCAGTGTTGCCAACCTTGAAGGGGGCCGTTAGTGTACAGCAGTATTCCAGCCTAGAGAGCACGAGCACACTGGTGTTAGAGATGAACGGAAACTGAATAGTCTGGGTGGAAAGGCGCTGCATGCGTCGTACGTGGATGTATTACCAGGAGTGAACAACACTACACATATCCCCTGAAGGGTATATTAACAGCAAAACCACAGTGGCATCTAGGTCACTACCTGCTGCTACAAATACCAAATCAGTCATGTTGTGATGTTTATGTGGGCCAGCGGGCCGATTGCACCAACAGGCTGCTTGACCAAGCAGTCCCCAAGGAGACTGGCCTCAGGTATGTCACGGAATTATTTATTTCTTTATACACGAGATGTTGGAGTATGCGGTGCCATCAAGGACCCCGTGCCTGATCAAGTACCTTTACCTTTGACCTTTATAATACAAGTACGTGAATAGCTCCAGTGATTGGCCATGAGACTTGTTTCATAACTGAAGAAACATCACTACGAGAACAATGGATATAAATGGTATAAAATACCGACACAATGGAAATATAAACACATATTCAGTATAATGTGATCCTTTATTGACTACGTTTCGCCCACACAGTGGGCTTTTTCAAGTCACAAACAGATCTACAAAATACAGATCAGGGTAGATCTGTTTGTGACTTGAAAAAGCCCACTGTGTGGGCGAAACGTAGTCAATAAAGGATCACATTATACTGCATATGTGTTTATATTTCCACTACGAGAACAACCTTGAGTATATAAAAATAACAACACTAGAAAGGAGAACTTGATCATGACATACTCAGGGAACTTTATAGTAAGTGTAAGCTGTTTTAGTTGCAAGGAGGATTTAAGGGTCCAGGAGCTAGAGGTCAAGAAATCAGGGGTCCAGGAGCCAAAGGTTAAGGAGTCAGGGGTCGTAGATGGCAATTAAAGACTTAGATGAGTCACAAGGGCCTCTGGAATCATACTTCTCCAGATTATTATGTGAAACATGCTGTACCATGAGGCAGCGACGGGTACATCAAACATAGTTTCAAGAGTAAGTTCGATGGGTTACTGAATATCAGGAATCAGTAAAGGTGATTGTAAGAGGCGGTGCCAGGAACCATGCGTCAACCCTTGCTAACGTAACCGATTACACTCAAGGAGTAACAGTAACCATAATAACCACACTGGGACACGACTTTGGGCGCGGTGACCTTTTGAATCAACTAAAGGTAACTACACTGTCGACAATCAGAAGTTTAGACCCAACAGTTGGAGCTTAACTAGTGACGCCACAAGTAGTGTAGTACACAGGTGAGTGTGCAGTCTGATGGCCAAGCCTCTTCACCTCTACTTAAACTGCTCACAAGTCAAGTGTCAAGGATAACCTGGTCCGAGAAGCGTCCTCTAGGTGCTGCTCCCTAGGTTAAGCTATATGTTGCCACCCTAGGTGCTGCTACCCTAGGTGCTGATCCCTAGGTTAAGTTATATGTTGCCACCCAAGTTGCTGCTACCCTAGGTGCTGATCCCTAGGTTAAGCTGTATGTTGCCACCCTAGGTGCTGCTACCCTAGGTGCTGCTCCCTAGGTTAAGCTATTTGTTGCCACCCTAGGTGCTGCTACCCTAGGTGCTGATCCCTAGGTTAAGCTATATGTTGCCACCCTAGGTGCTGCTACCCTAGGTGCTGCTCCCTAGGTTAAGCTATTTGTTGCCACCCTAGGTGCTGCTACCCTAGGTGCTGCCTCTAGGTGCTGCCACCCTAGGTGCTGCCACCCTAGGTACTTCCACCCTAGGTGCTGCTTCCTAGGTGCTGCCACCCTAGGTGCTGCCACCCTAAGTGCTACCACTCTAGGGGCTGCCACCCTAGATGCTGCCACCCCAGTTGCTAACATACTAGGTGCTGCCACCCCGGGGTGGCTACATTTACATTCAGCTCATCGACTGTGTATATGACAAACTGCCAGAAGTAACTATAACCAAACCTCAGCCTGACTACTGTAACACCAGTCACCTCAGCCTGACTACTGTAACACCAATCACCTCAGCCTGACCACTGTAACACCAGTCACCTCAGCCTGACTACTGTAACACCAGTCACCTCAGCCTGACTACTGTAACACCAGTCACCTCAGCCTGACTACTGTAATACCAATCACCTCAGCCTGACCACTGTAACACCAGTCACCTCAGCCTGACTACTGTAACACCAATCACCTCAGCCTGACCACTGTAACACCAGTCACCTCAGCCTGACTACTGTAATACCAATCACCTCAGCCTGACTACTGTAACACCAGTCACCTCAGCCTGACTACTGTAATACCAATCACCTCAGCCTGACCACTGTAACACCAGTCACCTCAGCCTGACTACTGTAACACCAATCACCTCAGCCTGACCACTGTAACACCAGTCACCTCAGCCTGACTACTGTAACACCAATCACCTCAGCCTGACCACTGTAACACCAGTCACCTCAGCCTGACTACTGTAATACCAATCACCTCAGCCTGACCACTGTAACACCAGTCACCTCAGCCTGACTACTGTAACACCAATCACCTCAGCCTGACCACTGTAACACCAGTCACCTCAGCCTGACTACTGTAACACCAATCACCTCAGCCTGACCACTGTAACACCAGTCACCTCAGCCTGACCACTGTAACACCAGTCACCTCAGCCTGACTACTGTAACACCAATCACCTCAGCCTGACCACTGTAACACCAGTCACCTCAGCCTGACTACTGTAACACCAATCACCTCAGCCTGACCACTGTAACACCAGTCACCTCAGCCTGACCACTGTAACACCAGTCACCTCAGCCTGAATACTGTAACACCAGTCACCTCAGCCTGACTACTGTAACACCAATCACCTCAGCCTGACCACTGTAACACCAGTCACCTCAGCCTGACCACTGTAACACCAGTCACCTCAGCCTGACCACTGTAACACCAGTCACCTCAGCCTGACTACTGTAACACCAATCACCTCAGCCTGACCACTGTAACACCAGTCACCTCAGCCTGACCACTGTAACACCAATCACCTCAGCCTGACCACTGTAACACCAGTCACCTCAGCCTGACCACTGTAACACCAGTCACCTCAGCCTGACTACTGTAACACCAATCACCTCAGCCTGACCACTGTAACACCAGTCACCTCAGCCTGACCACTGTAACACCAATCACCTCAGCCTGACCACTGTAACACCAGTCACCTCAGCCTGACCACTGTAACACCAGTCACCTCAGCCTGACTACTGTAACACCAGTCACCTCAGCCTGACTACTGTAACACCAGTCACCTCAGCCTGACTACTGTAACACCAGTCACCTCAGCCTGACTACTGTAACACCAGTCACCTCAGCTTGACTACTGTAACGCCAGTCACCTCAGCCTGACTACTGTAACACCAGTCACCTCAGCCTGGCTACTGTAACACCAGTCACCTCAGCCTGACTACTGTAACACCAGTCACCTCAGCCTGGCTACTGTAACACCAGTCACCTCAGCTTGACTACTGTAACACCAGTCACCTCAGCTTGACTACTGTAACACCAGTAACCTCAGCCTCTCTTCAAGAGGGAACTTGACAGGTTTCTCAAGTCAGTTTCTGACCAGCAGGCATTGGTTCGGTCGTAGGACTGCGTTCGACCAGCAGCAGCAGTTTGGTTGATCAGGCGTTGATCCACTTAGAGGTCTGGTCTGGGACTGGACCGTGGGGGTTGATCCCTGGAAGCATCCTTCGGGTATCCTTTCCTGAAGGACATTTTCGGATAATCGCCAAAGACACGACGACGCAGGTGTCAGTTCATTCCATGTGGCAGTTGTGCAGAGAAGTACCTGCGAGAAGCCTCCCGTAGCCTACTGTGGCAGTTGTGCAGAGAAGTACCTGCGAGAAGCCTCCCGTAGCCTACTGTGGCAGTTGTGCAGAGAAGTACCTGCGAGAAGCCTCCCGTAGCCTACTGTGGCAGTTGTGCAGAGAAGTACCTGCGAGAAGCCTCCCGTAGCCTACTGTGGCAGTTGTGCAGAGAAGTACCTGCGAGAAGCCTCCCGTAGCCTACTGTGGCAGTTGTGCAGAGAAGTACCTACGAGAAGCCTCCCGTAGCCTACTGTGGCAGTTGTGCAGAGAAGTACCTGCGAGAAGCCTCCCGTAGCCTACTGTGGCAGTTGTGCAGAGAAGTACCTGCGAGAAGCCTCCCGTAGCCTACTGTGGCAGTTGTGCAGAGAAGTACCTACGAGAAGCCTCCCGTAGCCTACTGTGGCAGTTGTGCAGAGAAGTACCTGCGAGAAGCCTCCCGTAGCCTACTGTGGCAGTTGTGCAGAGAAGTACCTGCGAGAAGCCTCCCGTAGCCTACTGTGGCAGTTGTGCAGAGAAGTACCTACGAGAAGCCTCCCGTAGCCTACTGTGGCAGTTGTGCAGAGAAGTACCTGCGAGAAGCCTCCCGTAGCCTACGGATCAGGTTAAAAGAGCACCAGCATACCCACAAAACTCACAGTAACATTGTGTGCGTCATACACAGGGACCAGACAGCAGTGTTATTGTCTTGGAAGGACGCCCAGCTGGTCATGAAGGATGAAGTCAAAAGACAACACAGATGCCTGGAAGTTGCGCTGATCTCATCACAAAAGACAATCTAACAAAATCAAAGAGGTGTCACTTTAGCAAAACTCGTAGCATAACACATCCTGTATAAACAGATCATCAGAAGGACCTGCAGTACTTTCCATCTCGCAATTCACCTCACACAATGACCTCACTGACCCGGCCTCTCACCTGACTATGTTTGTATAAATTTGTTTGTTGTGCACCACTGTGTGCTAAAGTCTGTGCTATACTTCTCAATAAACTTACTCTCTACAGTTATGTCATTGTTTGCACCTTTTGTCGGCTTTGCGTCATTTGTTTTCACCCTTGACCTTTATTTACAATTAATGAGTATCTGCAACAAAGCATAACTGTGTCGACCACAGAGAACTGGAACCACAACATAATTGAAGTTCAGACCTGCGTGTCCACTGGTCTTGAGCGACCCAACACAAACACGCGTGAGGGTGTTCGGCAAATTTAATTTAAAAATTAATATATTAACCAAGAGCAAATATATCTGGATCCCACTGATGTTTGCTGGGGAGATTGTTGATGATTTCCAGGCTCACTGTCACCGCCACTCGTTCCTGGACCAGGAACTAGTCATTTGTGGCTCTGATCTGTCAGGCTGTTTGTGTTAGTTGCACGCAATCCAGTAATGCACCACAGCTCTGCTAATTAGAAACCCCTTAATTTTCCTGTTGAAGACAAGACTCTTCTGGTAATTCCCCTTCTATACTGAGGATGCTGAAGAATCTTAAACACTTTACACTTCAGTACTGAACTTTCTCTTAGTTCACTGTTGCTCCCATCCCTGAGTAATATCAATTCCAGACAACTTTTTTATCTGCTGACTCAACATGAACTTGTTGCTGAGTCATTCTAATTCTTTAACATGATGATGATGATGTAAAGTACCGCTAGGTATCCTTGCCTCATCTAACGTGCACAGGTATCACTGTCTAATAAGTTTGAATGGGTAAAACCTGTGGTAGGAAGGAGGCTGGACTGGGGTCAACACAGCTGCCTGGGAAATACCACAAACATTGTAACCTACTGACACCTGAAACTCATAAACACAATGACATTGTTATCTGAACTGATTAAATATAAAATATATTAACTCATTAATTTCACAGTACCTTGTATGATGTATCACCTGCTGTGTCTTGTATGATGTATTACCTGCTGTGTCTTGTATGATGTATTACCTGCTGTGTCTTGTATGATGTATTACCTGCTGTGTCTTGTATGATGTATCACCTGCTGTGTCTTGTATGATGTATCACCTGCTGTGTCTTGTATGATGTATTACCTGCTGTGTCTTGTATGATGTATTACCTGCTGTGTCTTGTATCATGTGTTACCTGCTGTGTCTTGTATGATGTATCACCTGCTGTGTCTTGTATGATGTATCACCTGCTGTGTCTTGTATGATGTGTTACCTGCTGTATCTTGTATGATGTATCACCTGCTGTGTCTTGTATGATGTATTACCTGCTGTGTCTTGTATGATGTATTACCTGCTGTGTCTTGTATGATGTATTACCTGCTGTGTCTTGTATGATGTATCACCTGCTGTGTCTTGTATGATGTATCACCTGCTGTGTCTTGTATGATGTATTACCTGCTGTGTCTTGTATGATGTATTACCTGCTGTGTCTTGTATCATGTGTTACCTGCTGTGTCTTGTATGATGTATCACCTGCTGTGTCTTGTATGATGTATCACCTGCTGTGTCTTGTATGATGTGTTACCTGCTGTATCTTGTATGATGTATTACCTACTGTGTCTTGTATGATGTATCACCTGCTGTGTCTTGTATGATGTATCACCTGCTGTGTCTTGTATGATGTATCACCTGCTGTGTCTTGTATGATGTATCACCTGCTGTGTCTTGTATGATGTATCACCTGCTGTGTCTTGTATGATGTGTTACCTGCTGTGTCTTGAATGATGTATCACCTGCTGTGTCTTGTATGATGTATCACCTGCTGTGTCTTGTATGATGTATCACCTGCTGTGTCTTGTATGATGTATCACCTACTGTGTTTTGTATGATGTATCACCTGCTGTTTCTTCCTCAGTGCCTTGTATGTGTCCTGTATCACTTGCTGTTTTTTCCCTCATCACTGCCTTGTATGTATCCTGTATCACCTGTTTCCTCTGTCACTGCCTTGTATCCTGTATCACCTGTTTCTTCTGTCACTGCCTTGTATCCTGTATCGCCTGTTTCCATTCTCACTGCCTTGTATCCTGTATCACCTGTTTCCTCTGTCAATTGTATCATGAATCACCTGTTTCCTCTGTCACTGCCTTGTATGTATCCTGTATCACCTGTTTCCTCTGTCACTGCCCTATATGTATCTTGTATCACCTGTTTCCTCTGTCACTACCATGCATGTATCCTGTATCACCTGTTCCCTCCCTGCCTTCTGCCCTGTATCACCTGTTTCCTCTGTCACTTCCTTGTATCTTGTATCACCTGTTTCCTTTGTCACTTAATTGTATCCTTTATCACCTTTTTCTTCTGTCACTGCCTTGCATGTATCCTGTATCTCCTGTTTCCTCTGTCACTGCCTTGTATGTATCCTGTATCACCTGTTTACTCTCTCACTACCTTGTATCCTGTATCACCTGTTTACTCTCTCACTGCCTTGTATCCTGTATCAATTGTTTCCTCTGTCACTTAATTGTATCCTGTATCACCTGTTTCCTCTGTCACTGCCTTGTATGTATCCTGTTTAACCTGTTTCCTCTGTCATTGTCTTGTATGTATCCTGTATCACTTGTTTCCTCTGTCACTGCCTTGTATCCTGTATCACTTGTTTCCTCTGTCACTGCCTTGTATCCTGTATCACTTGTTTCCTTTGTCACTGCCTTGTATCCTGTATCACTTGTTTCCTCTGTCACTGCCTTGTATCCTGTATCACTTGTTTCCTCTGTCACCGCCTTGTATCCTGTATCACTTGTTTCCTCTGTCACTGCCTTGTATCCTGTATCACTTGTTTCCTTTGTCACTGCCTTGTATCCTGTATCACTTGTTTCCTTTGTCACTGCCTTGTATCCTGTATCACTTGTTTCCTCTGTCACTGCCTTGTATCCTGTATCACTTGTTTCCTTTGTCACTGCCTTGTATCCTGTATCACTTGTTTCCTCTGTCACTGCCTTGTATCCTGTATCACTTGTTTCCTTTGTCACTGCCTTGTATCCTGTATCACTTGTTTCCTCTGTCACTGCCTTGTATCCTGTATCACTTGTTTCCTCTGTCACTGCCTTGTATCCTGTATCACTTGTTTCCTTTGTCACTGCCTTGTATCCTGTATCATTTGTTTTCTCTGTCACTGCCTTGTATCCTGTATCACTTGTTTCCTTTGTCACTGCCTTGTATCCTGTATCACTTGTTTCCTCTGTCACTGCCTTGTATGTATCCTGTATCACTTGTTTCCTTTGTCACTGCCTTGTATCCTGTATCATTTGTTTTCTCTGTCACTGCCTTGTATCCTGTATCACTTGTTTCCTTTGTCACTGCCTTGTATCCTGTATCACTTGTTTCCTCTGTCACTGCCTTGTATGTATCCTGTATCACTTGTTTCCTCTGTCACTGCCTTGTATCCTGTATCACTTGTTTCCTCTGTCACTGCCTTGTATCCTGTATCACTTGTTTCCTCTGTCACTGCCTTGTATCCTGTATCACTTGTTTCCCCTGTCACTGCCTTGTATCCTGTATCACTTGTTTCCTCTGTCACTGCCTTGTATCCTGTATCACTTGTTTCCTCTGTCACTGCCTTGTATCCTGTATCACTTGTTTCCTCTGTCACTGCCTTGTATCCTGTATCACTTGTTTCCTCTGTCACTGCCTTGTATGTATCCTGTATCACTTGTTTCCTCTGTCACTGCCTTGTATGTATCCTGTATCACTTGTTTCCTCTGTCACTGCCTTGTATCCTGTATCACTTGTTTCCTCTGTCACTGCCTTCTATCCTGTATCACTTGTTTCCTCTGTCACTGCCTTCTATCCTGTATCACTTGTTTCCTCTGTCACTGCCTTGTATCCTGTATCACTTGTTTCCTCTGTCACTGCCTTCTATCCTGTATCACTTGTTTCCTCTGTCACTGCCTTGTATCCTGTATCACTTGTTTCCTCTGTCACTGCCTTGTATGTATCCTGTATCACTTGTTTCCTCTGTCACTGCCTTGTATGTATCCTGTATCACTTGTTTCCTCTGTCACTGCCTTGTATGTATCCTGTATCACTTGTTTCCTCTGTCACTGCCTTGTATCCTGTATCACTTGTTTAAGTGTTCAACTTTCTGAACTTTTCTTCAACCAACATATTACATTTTATGTGTTCGCGTTTTTTTTCGATTTGTTTTTATTTTTTTGTTCCTTCCACTTGAAGTATGATGATGAACGATCACGTTAAGTTCCCACCTCCCTGAGTAAAACTTCCACTTGAAGTATGATGATGAACGATCACGTTAAGTTCCCACCTTCCTGAGTAAAACTCCCACTTGAAGTATGATGAACGATCACGTTAAGTTCCCACCTCCCAGCGTGAAACTTCCACTTGAAGTATGAAGTGACTGCAAGTGTGGGAGTGACTGGAAGAGTGACTGGAAGTATGGGAGTGATTGGAAGTGTGGGAGTGACTGGAAGTATGGGAGTGATTGGAAGTGTGGGAGTGACTGGAAGTGTGGGAGCGACTGGAAGTGTGGGAGTGACTGGAAGTATGGGAGTGACTGGAGACTGGTAACTAGGAGTGAGTGCTACCTGAGAGTAAGTTGTTGAAGTTAAACTTACTAACTTACTAAACATGGCTTCTCGTACATTGTTGCTGTAGTTCAACAACTCTGACTTTATACTCGTTTGTACTTTTATGATATTGTCAGAGTATATTGTTTTTGTGAAGATCAAGCCCAGTGTATTTTCATTTCTAGTGGGATCAATTATGAGTTAATGTGAACTTTTCACGAAGCGTCATTAGTTTCATGGTTTGTACTGTTAAGTCAGGGTGCTTCCAGGAATTATTTCTGGTATAATGTTGTGATGAACCAGCTTATATTTTACAATTACGAGATTGAAATCTCCAAGGAGGATAATATTTTGTGTCGGATTTTCCAGTGTTTCAAGGCTGCTATTTATCTTCCTTATCTGAGCTGTGAATTCCTCAGGATAATTAACAGATTCTTATTTTCTACTTTAATACCTAAAACTTGTACTGTATCATTTGATAAATTCAGCAGTTTTGTGAAACAAAAAGTATCTTTCACAGAGAGTTCTTCTCTCCCTGTAATGTATTAACTCTGTCACATATATACATGTTATTGTTTTTGTAGTTATCTCATCGTCCAAAACCTCCCTTGTGTGTGTTTCTGTAAATGTTCCAAAAATGGCATTGGCTTCTCAGAGGAGCCAACTAATATAATTAACTTGGTCATTTTTATTTAATTTCAAACCCTGAATGTTTGCAAAAATGAAGCAAGATTTACCATTTCAGATGTTTGGGTTTGGTTTGTGTTTAGTTAGTACCACTGGTGATGTAGTACCTGGTATGGCCCCTTGTTTTCTCCACTGTTGGTTGTGCAACACTGTTGTACATTGGACCGTGTAGCGTGTGTGACTGACTCGGTTTGGCCCACTGTTGCTCATCTCTGTCCCGTCTGTAGTACTTCCTTGTTTGTCACCCTTTTTTGGGTCTCCTCGTTTCTCTTTTCGTCTAAAAAGGAATGCTGTTCATTTTTTTCATTTCCCTTCTTTCTCTTTAGCGCCGCGTTCCTTTCATATGGTGGTCTGAACAACGTGGTTCATAAGCTTCTCTGAGCTGCGCATGTCTACCTGGAGGGTATTCCGGTGATCAACGCCCACGCGGCCCGGTCCACGACCAGGCCTCTCGGTGGATCAGGGCTTGATCAAGCAGGCTGTTACTGCTGGCCGCAAGTAGTCCAATGTATTTTGTGCGCTATTACGCCGTGATCACACTTGTTAAGTGCTTTTGCAAAGTCTGCATTCTGTTTTTGTTCCAGTGCATCCAAGACCATATAGTGATCTGGATGCAAGTATCTTCATTCCTTTTTAAAGTAACAATTCTCTTCCTTATCACGTTTGAACATTTTCTGGTGTGTTGGTACCAGCATTTTCTCCCATGTATGCACATCCCTTTAGCATGATATCTGCAGATCTCCTGACTGTCTACATTTACTGAGTTAAGACTCGTTTTCGCTTTCTCCTAAGTGATATGGTTTCTCTTGTTTTCTTTCCCCTGAGTATATTCCTCCCTTGTATTATTTTCACTGTCTTGTTCCATTATTTCCGTCTGTCTCCACCCTTATCTCAGCTTCTTATTCCCACTGTTTAAACGTTCCTGGCACGAACCTCAAGAAATTTCTTCCATTTTCTAGGTTTTCCATTTTCAATACTGCTTTGCGTGAGCAGCTTCCCATCATCTCTCTGGGACACATCCAGCATCTTTCCTGTCTCTCCATCATCTCGCTGGGACACATCCAGCATCTTTCCTGTCTCTCCATCTCACTGGGACACATCCAGCATCTTACCTGTCTCTCCATCATCTCTCTGGTACACATCCAGCATCTTTCCTGTCTCTCCATCATCTCTCTGGTACACATCCAGCATCTTTCCTGTCTCTCCATCATCTCTCTGGTACACATCCAGCATCTTTCCTGTCATTCTGTCATGTCTCTGGGACACATCCAGCATCTTACCTGTCTCTGCATCATCTCTCTGGGACACATCCAGCATCTTACCTGTCTCTGCATCATCTCTCTGGTACACATCCAGCATCTTTCCTGTCTCTCCATCATCTCTCTGGTACACATCCAGCATCTTTCCTGTCATTCTGTCATGTCTCTGGGACACATCCAGCATCTTTCCTGTCTCTCCATCATCTCGCTGGGACACATCCAGCATCTTTCCTGTCTCTCCATCTCACTGGGACACATCCAGCATCTTACCTGTCTCTCCATCATCTCGCTGGTACATATCCAGCATCTTTCCTGTCTCTCCATCTCGCTGGGACACATCCAGCATCCTTCTTGTCTCTCCTCGCTGGGGCACATCCAGCATCTTTTCTGTCTCTCCATCATCTCGCTGGTATACATCCAGCATCTTTCCTGTCTCTCCATCTCGCTGGGACACATCCAGCATCCTTCCTGTCTCTCCATCTCGCTGGGACACATCCAGCATCTTTCCTGTCTCTCCATCTCTCTGGGACACATCCAGCATCTTTCCTGTCTCTCCTCTCTGGTACACATCCAGCATCTTTCCTGTCTCTCCATCATCTCTCTGGGACACATTCAGCATGTTTCCTGTATCCCCATCACGCTGGGACATATCCAGCATCCTTTCTGACTCTCCATCTCGCTGGTACACATCCAGCATCTTTCCGGTCTGTCCATCATCTCTCTGGGGCACATCCAGCAACTTTCCTGTCTCTCATCTCGCTGGTACACATCCAGCATCTTTCCTGTCTCTCCATCATCTCTCTGGGACACATTCAGCATGTTTCCTGTATCCCCATCACGCTGGGACATATCCAGCATCCTTTCTGACTCTCCATCTCGCTGGTACACATCCAGCATCTTTCCTGTCTCTCCATCTCTCTGGTACACATCCAGCATCTTTCTGTCTCTCCATCATCTCTCTGGGACACATCCAACATCTTTCCTGTATCCCCATCTCGCTGGGACACATCCAGCATCCTTCCTGTCTCTCCATCTCGCTGGTACACATCCAACATCCTTCCTGTGTCTCCATCTCGCTGGTACACATCCAACATCTTTCCTGTCTCTCCATCATCTCGCTGGGACACATCTAGCATCCTTCCTGTCTCTCCATCTCGCTGGGACACATCCAGCATCTTGTCTCTCCATCTCGCTGGGACACATCCAGCATCCTTCCTTTCTCTCCATCTCTCTGGGACACATCCAGCATCTTTCCTATCTCTCTGTCATCTATCTGGGACATATCTAGCATCCTTCCGGTCTCTCCATCATATCTCTGGGGCACATCCAGCATCTTTCCTGTCTCTCATCTCGCTGGTATACATTCAGCATCTTTCCTGTCTCTCTCAGTAGTATTAACCAGTTACCAGTAACCAGTGTACCAGTAGATGACTCACTACCAACCTTCTCTGCCTGAGTCACTGTCTGTATTCATATACCGGGGGGAGTCATCCACTCCACCGAGTTTGTTCATTCCTCCAGTAAGAAAGAACCGATCCCTTGTGTTCTGGTGTGATTCGATTCCTGCTCCAGGAAGATCTTATTCTTACTGTGAAGCCACCAGCACCCATTAGTGACTTTATAATGAGCCAAGAATTAGTAATTCCACAGTCACTAGTGATTGTAGCTGTATCTTTTGTAGATACTCGTTCAGACTGTCCTCAGTCAAGGCATGTGTTAGCCATTGCAGAGGAATTCGATCCTCCCAGAGATGATAACCATTCTGCATATGTCAATCTTACCCTAGCAGAGTTGGGGTTAAATGTAAACAACCTGTATAGATGAATAAT
This sequence comes from Cherax quadricarinatus, assembly GCF_038502225.1. Classification (NCBI taxonomy): domain Eukaryota; kingdom Metazoa; phylum Arthropoda; class Malacostraca; order Decapoda; family Parastacidae; genus Cherax; species Cherax quadricarinatus. The sequence goes on from NC_091345.1 coordinate 27,173,484, forward strand.
TACAGTATCAACTTATCAGTATTCAAGAATTTTTTTTTGTGTTCACGTTCTCTCCGAATTCTGAGAGTTAACAGTCTAGATTTGAGTGCACCGAATCTGCTTCTGTTAAACACTCTTTCTTTGTATATATTCCTTCCTCAGAATCCGTAGATCACATGAATACAGATCGATCGATCAAATTTTTTTTATCACTTCTACTGTGTAATCCCAACGTTGAGTTTCCTTCTATTGTGTAATCCCAACGTTGAGTTTCATTCGATGAGTTGTGCTATATTATACCTTGTATTGCATTACAGTTTCAGTTACGTAAGCTTCCATTCCAATGTTCTACTTATGTATGTTATAATGTTCAATTGTTGTGTACTTTGACATTGTATAGAATCAGCCCAAGCCATACACCTGCCATCTCTAGTTTGTATTAGTTGTATGTCGGGACGACATACGTTAGCGTCGCCGAGCTCTCAGTAGTAGTAACCAGTTACCAGTAACCAGTGTACCAGTAGATGACTCACTACCAACCGTCTCTGCCTGAGTCACTGTCTGTATTCATATTGTGCTGACCACAGCAGTATTCAAAGACCCCCCTCACATATGGGTACTGTGGGCGGCCAGTCAGTGTTACGAGAGTGAGCAAGGAGACAAGGTTACAGCTGTTAGGGCGCTCCCCACATTATCCGTAATTATACGTACTTCCAGCCTACGTGAGTATTACTTTACCCTATCCACGTGTTCGAACCCCACATGATATCTCTCCATCAACTCTCTGGGGCACATCCAGCATCTTTCCTGTCCATCATCTCTCTGGGGCACATCCAGCATCTTTCCTGTCTCTCATCTCTCTGGTACACATCCAACATCTTTCCTGTCTCTCCATCTCTCTGGGGCACATCCAGCATCTTTCCTGTCTCTCCATCTCTCTGGGACACATCCAGCATCTCTCCTGTCTCTCCATCTCTCTGGTAAACATCCAGCATCTTTCCTGTCTCTCCTTCATCTCCCTGGGACTCATCCAGTATCTTTCCTGTATCCCCACCCCTCTGGGACACATCCAGCATCCTTCCTGTCTCTCCATCTCGCTGGGACACATCCAGCATCTTTCCTGTCTCTCCATCATCTCTCTGGGACTCATCCAGCATCTTTCCTGTCTCTCCATCTCTCTGAGACACATCCAGCATCTTTCCTGTCCCTCCAGAGCTATTGATCTATAGTTCTTAGCTAATGCTTTGCTGCCACCTTTATTGAGTGGGGCTATATCCATTGTTTTGAGTGACTGTGGAATTTCACCCATGTCTAAGCTCCTTCTCCTTCTCGTTCTCCTTAGGGCACGTGGGAGGGGTTTCTTGCAGTTCTTAATGAATACAAAGTTCCACGAGTCTGAGCCTGGGGCTGAGTGCATGGGCATGTTGTCAATGGCTTTTTCAAGGTCTGTTGGAGTTAAGGTAATGTCGGAAATCTGGCACACATTGATTGAGTTTTGAGGCTCATTAATGAAGAAATCATTTGGATTGTCGATCCTCATACTGATCAGTGGCTCACTAAACAGAGTCGTACTGGGATTTCAGTATCTCACTCATTTTCTTGTTGTCATCTGTGTAAGTCCCATCCTCTCTGAGTAAAGGCCCAATACTAGATGTGGTATCTGCCTTGTTTTCGGCATATGAAAAGAAATATTTCGAATTTCTTTCAGTTTCACTAATAGCTTTAAGCTCTTCCTGTCTCTCCTGGTTCCTGTAGGAGTCCTTTAACTCAAGTTCGATAGCTTCCACTTCCCTGGTCAGCGCTTCCTTCCGTGTATGAGATATTCTAGCGTTCCTGAGGAGCTCAGTGATTCTTTGTGGTCTTCTGTAGAGGGAGCGTCTTTCTCCGGTTTACTCCTGCTCTTCTTCTTTCTTAGGGGAATATGCTTAGAACATACTTCTGCTGCCAGGAAGTTGATCCTTTCAAGGCATTGGTTTGAATCCATGTTATTTAAGATATCTTCCCAACATGTTTCATTTAAGACATGGCTTACCTGGTCCCAGTTGATGTTCTTGTTGTTGAAGTTGTATTTTGTGAAGACACCTTCACAGTTACATACATTTTGCTGATTAGGACACCTGTGCATGTAAGTCTGGACTTCGGTTAGATTGTGATCGGAATTAGTTGTTTTTGATATTATGTCTCTCACCAGGTCTTCATTATTTGTGAAGATAAGGTCAAGTGTGTTTTCTAGTCTTGTTGGCTCCACTATCTGCTGGCTTAAGGTGTGTTTGTCGCAGAGACTTAGTACCTCATGTGTGTGTGGACTTTCATTTGCACTACCTCCAGGGATTGTTTCAGCTATAATATTATTCGCTACATTCTTCCATTTTGTATGCCTTAGGTTGAAGTCACCAAGCAGTAAGATGTTTGGGGATGCAGCTGGAAGGTATTCCAGACAGTAATCAATTTTCAGTAGCTGTTCCTTGAACTGTTGGGAGGTTGCATCTGGTGGCTTATATACAACCACGATGACTAGGTTTTGGCTCTCGATCTTCATTGTTAGAACATCATCTACATCATTTGTGATGTTCAGCATCTCCGCGCAGATGAGTGACTCTTTGACATACAGGTCAATCCCCCCTACCCCCTTGTTGCCTGCTCTTCCTGTCGCATCTAAAAAGGTTGTACCCACTTATCCATATTTCACTGTCAAAGTGATCTTTGATCTTTTGTGTGGGTCTCTGTGAAGGCTGCAAACATTGCATTTGACTCCCCAAGAAGTCCACTGATAAAAGGTATTTTGTTGCTGGATGGCTTAAGGCCCTGTATATTAGCAACTATAAATGGGGTAGTATTTTGCGTTTGTTGGGGGGATTTTGTTATTGACATAAGTAGTTGTAGTTCTGGAGGGCCATGGGTGGCCACTGGCTGTGCCTCCAGTCCAACAAGGCTCCTCCCATTTTCTTTTTACGTTTCCTGCCACTAAAAAATCACCTGGAGTTGGACTGGTGACTGGGAGTGACTGGTGACTGGGAGTGACTGGTGACTGGGAGTGACTAGTGACTGGGAGCGACTGGTGACTGGGAGCGACTGGTGATCCGGAGTGACTGGTGACTAGGAGAGACTGGTGACCCGGAGTGACTGGTGACCCGGAGTGACTGGTGACTAGGAGAGACTGGTGACCCGGAGTGACTGGTGACTGGGAGCAACTGGTGACTGGGAGTGACTGGTGACTGGGGGTGACTGGTGACTGGGAGCGAATGGTGACTGGGAGTAACTGATGACTTGGAGCGACTTATGACTGGGAGTGACTGGTGACTGGGAGTGACTGGTGACTAGGAGCGAATGGTGACTGGTGACTAGGAGTGACTGGTGTTTCTTACACTTGTTCCTCAGGGCATAATTTCTTTCTGTTAATTAGTATCAGATCACTTGTCTGACTCAGTACAGTAGCCTCATGTAGGTAACCTTGGTATGTTGTTCAGATCGTTAAGTTCTTGCTGCGTTGAACTCGTTAAGTTGTTGAAGCCGTTTAGTTGTTGAACTCGTTAAGTTGAACTCATTAAGTTGTTGAACTAGTTTAGTTGTTGAACTCGTTAAGTTGAACTCGTTAAGTTGTTGAACTCGTTTAGTTGTTGAACTCGTTAAGTTCTGTGTTGTTCACTTTGTTAAGTACCAGTTATGTTGAACTCGTCAGGTTCTACCTGTGTTGGTCACCTCGTTATGTCTCAGCTGTTTTGTTGAACTCATTAACTTCTCTTTGTGTTGTTTATCTCGTTAAGGGGTGGGTGTGTGTGTTCAACTCGTTAAGTTCTAGTTGTCTTCAACTCTTAAAGTTCTAGTTGTCTTCAACTCTTAAAGTTCTAACAGTGTTGATTTCGTTAAGTTCTAGCAGTGTTGGTGATCTCATAAAGTTCTACCAGTATTGTTGATCTCGTTAAGTTCTAGCAGTGTTGTTAATCCTGTTAAGTTCTAGCAGTTTTGTTGATCTTGTTAAGTTCTAGCAGTTTTGTTGATCTTGTTAAGTTCTAGCAGTGTTGTTGATCTCGCTAAGTTCTAGCAGTGTTGTTGATCTCGTTAAGTTCTAGCTGTGTTGTTCACCTCGTTAAGTTCTAGCTGTGTTGTTGATCTCGTTAAGTTCTAGCTGTGTTGTTCACCTCGTTAAGTTCTAGCTGTGTTGTTGATCTCGTTAAGTTATGACAGCGTTGTTCACTTCGTTAAGTTCTAGCAGTGTTGTTGATCTCGTTAAGTTATGACAGCGTTGTTCACCTCGTTAAGTTCTAGCAGTATTGTTGATCTCGTTAAGTTATGACAGCGTTGTTCACTTCGTTAAGTTCTAGCTGTGTTATTCAACTTTTTAAATTCTGTGTTGTTCACCTCGTCACGTTTCAGCTACGTTCAAGAACACTGTTTGCTGTTCTTATTAACAATGTTATGTATGTGATGCTGGGATGATGATCTCCGCAGCCCGGGCTCAAGCCAGGCCAGTAGGCCTGCTGCAGTGCTCCTCCATTATTATGTTCTAATTAAGGAAGGAGATATATAAAGAATGATAACTGTTCAGAAACACTACATAAAGTGTGCACTAAATGTAAGAAGATATTTGCAAGAGTTACCTGATGTCTTAATACTTGTGAATCAGAAAGAAAGGTCCAGCACTCCTGCCAGAGTGCAAAACATTTAACTGCCTTCAGTTTCACAATCACACGATAGAAAGTTTACATTTTCCTGAAAAGTTCCTTTCAACGAACTTATCACCTTGTAACCAATAATTCCTGCATGTTGTGTAAAACATGACGTGTGCAACTCACGCAATCTTGAAAATTATATAACATACCGACAGGTTGAAGATTAAGACATATGTGCAACAGTTGGGTATTTTTATTAACGAAATGTTTCGTCTACACAGTAGGCTTCATCATCTTTATTTCATGTCTACTGCTTCCTTTGTATTTGACTCAAGAAGCCTACTGTGTAGGTGAGACATTTCATCAATAAAGATACCCAACTGTTGCACATGTGTCTTAATCTTCAACTTCAACCATCCAGGGAACTACCACCTTCCTCTCATACGAGTGTGAAACACAAACATGCAAAACATTTAGAACTTTTAGGGTGAGTGATGTTCTCTTCTGGCTGATGACTGTGTTAGTGAGTAAGTCTTACAACCCTTTACTTATTATTGTTTTCGTGACTGTAAGCTGAAAGATAAGTCTTACAGCTCTCTACTTAGTCATTTTCATGACTGTTTAAGCTGGCGGTTAAATCTTAAAATCATCTACTTACAGTTATTTTAATAAATAAGACACACGTGCCTACACATTAGGCTGCTTCATTCGAGTACAGAAGTGTTAGCACCCAAGTGGCTTGTTTATTGTGCGCACTATATCCATCCTGTGGACGGTAGCGCAAGAGCATATGGATATACAAAAGGCCTACGAGCGAGACCCCAAAAGGGTTAACAAAAGTACATTTAGATTTATATCTACAGTTCAGTTATCTGTTACAAGCAAATTTAGGAAATTTGCTTAGTATATCTGGTATCTTATTTTCATTAATAAGATATCTTGACATGTCATATAGGTTATTATACTGTCTACCTCTATATTCCTCAGTAAGTGGACAATTAAGCACATAGTGTTCAAGACAGTGACCATAAGCCTGACCACATAATTTACATTTAGTTTGATCATCATCTGTGTGTCTCCCAAACTGCCAGAAGTACTTGCACCAAGCCTAAGCCTGGCCACTACAATATCAGTCTGTTTACATTGCAAGGTGCTCCATAAAGATACTTATCTACGTTCATATTATCAGTGGGTTATAGATCTACTCCAGCTTCTAATTGCGCTCCTATAACATTCATTTTCATTAATATTATTCCTAATGCTAGACACAGATATACCAAAGTTATATTCTACATTCTCCTTCAGGGTACTCTTCTTGGCTAACATATCAAATTTATCATGAAGGAGTAATCCAGTGTGCGATGGGATCCATAGCAATTGTACATTAATTCCTTTTTCGGGATTTATAAGTATCTGTACCTGGCTTCTCCAATGAGCATGTTGTTCGAGTCAAGAGCCTTCAGTGATGACATGGAATCAGTAATGATGATAAATTCACGTTCAGTGTCATAACTTAGCTTTAGCGCCATTAGGATTGCAAACAATTCAGTTTGAAGTGTAGACGCCCAGTTGTTAATTCTTATGCCTTACTAAACAAATTTCTTATCGTTTATAACTAGGGAGGTGGCAACAAGAGCAGATGCAGCCCTGCCAGTAAACTCCTGTTTAGATCCATCAGTGTATATATAACTTGTGATAACTTATTACTAACAGCTAGGCGAGAAATTTCTTCTTGAGCAGTTGCTTTAACAAGTGATTTAAGGAAGGGATTACTAGCAATGAGCTTCTGGGGAGGGACTTGCAGGTATGTGATACTAAATGAACACATCTTCCATGGAGGGGTGAAATGCTCTTATTGTCCACAATGATACAGTTCATGCAGGTTATACAACTAAATATAATTGCATGTTTCCACAACTCATTTAGATCTGTGTATTTACTTCTAGATATTTAGTAAGATTTATGATGACAGTGTTTGGTTCATTTTTTTTAACATTCTAATACCAAGTACAGTGTTAATCTCAATAATCCTATCACTGATACTGGAACTACCAAGCACCTTCCTCATTTTAAGAATAATTCCTCATATCAAGAATAATTCTGAGAGCTTCATTTTGCATTAACTTCAAGGGTCGGAGAGAACTTTCCCTAGCTATTAATTATCAACATGGGAGCAGCATAATCAATTAAGGACCTAACATAGGATGTGTACATCATTCTCACGATTCTCACATTAGCACCATAGTTGGGGTTGTAGCCAGCAACAGCTTTGAGAGCATTTAGCCTACTTTGTATTTCTTATTTAGTGGGGGTATAGTGGATTTATGAAAGGGTACATCTACACCAGGGTATCTGTATGTTTTAACATAGCTGATGTTTTCACCCTGCAAACAGTTGGGTGGGGGATGTCGTTTGCTTGTCAGTATTATGAGGCTTAATCGATTACAAATTGCTTGAACGTCATTAAGAATGACACTCATCTTCTTAACAAAGAGTATGTTACAATTTATTTGGCGTATGTCACACTTCCATATAGGCTGACCCCCAACCAGCGAACCAGATGCTATGGGTTTAGTGATCGATAGGGTACCCATCGTTAAATTAGTACCTTGGTTCATTGACCAATCACAGGCAAGCCTGCCGAAGCTGAAGCAACATGGTTCACTTGCGGTGAGCATTGGCAGACTTGCTTGCCTACTGGTTGAGTATGGTGCACTCTCTCTGGCTTCTGCTTTGCATCTGTCACCGTGTATAGTGGGTGAAAGAAAATATACATTATAGTCTACTGCTGAGTTTGCTCCAATTTCCATTGCGACCAGGTCTCACAGGCCTTTTATTACCTATGTTCGTAATAAGTCCAAGGCACAGATCTAATATGCCACCATATATGTGAGTAGGTTTAGTAGTGCTCACAATTCGAACATTATCATTCTGATTTAGAAATTTCACTAGCTTAGTTCCACTGGTGTTTGTTATAGATCCCCCAATATTCTTGTTTGACATTAAAGTCTCCACGAATGAAGGTAGATTCACTATTGATGTGATCTGGTAAAGCATCAGGTCAAAGCAGGTTCGCTGGAGCATAAAGATTAAAAATGTTTATTGAAAAACTACCTGCGTGAACTTTGACACCATGATACTGCATGCTTACTCCACTCTGCAGGGCATGGAGTGAATGTGGCAAGTTCTTTCTTTCACCAGGCCCGGTGGCCTGGTGGCTAAAGCTCCCGCTTCACACACGGAGGGCCCGGGTTCGATTCCCGGCGGGTGGAAACATTTCAACACGTTTCCTTACACCTGTTGTCCTGTTCACCTAGCAGCAAATAGGTACCTGGGTGTTAGTCGACTGGTGTGGGTCGCATCCTGGGGGGCAAGATTAAGGACCCCAATGGAAATAAGTTAGACAGTCCTCGATGACGCACTGACTTTCTTGGGTTATCCTGGGTGGCTAACCCTCCGGGGTTAAAAATCCGAACGAAATCTTATCTTATCTTATGCATTACTCAACAGTTCGTTGATAAGCTGCATATCCAGGCAACTTTAGTGGAGGTGCTCCAGCTTGCAGTCTACATTCCTGCGAGCAGATAACATCAGTATTCACGGTTGCACTAATATGATGTAAGTCAAGCAACCGCTTCCTGATGGAAGCAAAGTTCCATGAAAAAAACTTGTAGTAAGTTATTACATCTCTTCCTTATAAGATGGTAAGACTGTTATGCTTTGGCTACAGTGTACTAACGCTTAAGAGCAAATAACATAGTTTGTAGTAGTAGAGATGTGAAGACGATGTAATCAGTCCATCACCCTTGAAGACATAGCTTTGAGGTGGTCAGTCCCTCAGCCTTATTTTTACAGATATACTAAAGAAGGGAGTAACACTGTAACTGGCCTGCTGACCCATACTAGGCATGTTTTTCTCAAACCCAAATCCACAAACAAAATATTTGCCCAGCCCATTCTCAGTGTTATTCAACCTTTGATAACCCTATTGACTTGTGTTGTACAAATCCCCTTCATATCCAACCCCTCTCACTCATGTATGTATCTAACCTTTACTGAATCTACTCAAGGATTTAGCTTCAATAACAGGTTACGCGGACTGTTCCACTCAACTACTATGTTGACAAACCAGTACTTTCCTCTATTCTTTCTTAACTTAAACTTATCTAGTTTGAATAATTTCGAGTTGTTCCAACGATGTTTAGTTCACACGTAGTGAATATTTAGGCATCAAGCCTGGGAGACCTACTACAGTGAAGTGGTACCAGCCAGGTCTACAAGCCTGGGAGACATACTACAGTGAAGTGGTACCAGCCAGGTCTACAAGCCTGGGGGACCTACTACAGTGAAGTGGTACCAGCCAGGTCTACAAGCCTGGGAGACATACTACAGTGATGTGGTACCAGCCAGGTCTACAAGCCTGGGGGACCTACTACAGTGAAGTGGTACCAGCCAGGTCTACAAGCCTGGGAGACATACTACAGTGATGTGGTACCAGCCAGGTCTACAAGCCTGGGGGACCTACTACAGTGAAGTGGTACCAGCCAGGTCTACAAGCCTGGGAGACATACTACAGTGATGTGGTACCAGCCAGGTCTACAAAAAAGCCCGGGAAACCTACATTAAAGTGGTACCAGCCAGGTATACAAGCCTGGGAGACCTACTACAATGACGTGGTACCAGCCAGGTATACAAGCCTGGGAGACCTACTACAGTGACGTGGTACCAGCTAGGTATATAAGCCTGGGAGACCTACTACCATGACGTGGTACCAAGCAGGTATACAAGCCTGGGAGACCTTCTACAATGAAGTGGTACCAGCCAGGTATACAAGCCTGGGAGACCTATTACAATGACGTGGTACCAGCCAGGTATACAAGCCTGGGAGACCTACTACAATGACATGGTACCAGCCAGGTGTACAAGTCTGGGAGACCTACTACAATGACGTGGTATCAACCAGGTATATAAGCCTGGGAGACCTACTACAATGACATGGTACCAGCTAAGTATACAAGCCTGGGAGACCTACTGCAATGACGTGGTACCAACGAGGTATACAAGCCTGGGAGACCTACTACAATGACGTGGTACCAACCATGTATACAAGCCTGGGAGACCTACTACAATGACGTGGTGCCAACCAGGTATACAAGCCTGGGAGACCTACTACAATGACGTGGTACCAGCTAGGTATACAAGCCTGGGAGATCTACTACAATGACGTGGTATCAGTCAGGTATACAAGCCTCGGAGACCTACTACAATGACGTGGAATCAGCCAGGTATACAAGCCTGGAAGACCTACTACAATGACGTGGTATCAGCCAGGTATACAAGCCTGGGAGACCTACTACAATGACGTGGTATCAGCCAGGTATACAAGCCTGGGAGACCTACTACAATGACGTGGTATCAGCCAGGTATACAAGCCTGGAAGACCTACTACAATAACGTGGTATCAGCCAGGTATACAAGCCTGGAAGACCTACTACAATAACGTGGTATCAGCCAGGTATACAAGCCTGGAAGACCTACTACAATGACGTGGTATCAGCCAGGTATACAAGCCTGGGAGACCTACTACAATGACGTGGTACCAGCTAGGTATATAAGCCTGGGAGACCTACTACCATGACGTGGTACCAACCAGGTATACAAGCTTGGGAGACCTACTGCAATGACGTGGTACCAGCCAGGTATACAAGCCTGGGAGACCTACTACAATAACGTGGTATAAGTCAGGTATACAAGCCTGGAAGACCTACTACAATGACGTGGTATCAGCCAGGTATATAAGCCTGGGAGATTTACTACAATGACGTGGCACCAGCCAGGTATACAAGCCTGGGAGACCTACTACAATGACGTGGTATCAGCCAGGTATACAAGCCTGGGAGACCTACTACAATGACGTGGTACCAGCTATGTATATAAGCCTGGGAGACCTACTACAATGACGTGGTACCAGCCAGGTATACAAGCCTGGGAGACCTACTACAATGACGTGGTACCAGCTATGTATATAAGCCTGGGAGACCTACTACAATGACGTGGTACCAGCCAGGTATACAAGCCTGGGAGACCTACTACAATGACGTGGTACCAGCTATGTATATAAGCCTGGGAGACCTACTACAATGACGTGGTACCAGCCAGGTATACAAGCCTGGGAGACCTACTACAATGACGTGGTACCAGCCAAGTATACAAGCCTGGAAGACCTACAATGACGTGGTATCAGCTAGGTATATAAGCCTGGGAGACCTACTACAATGACGTGGTACCAACCAGGTATACTACCCTGGGAGACCTACTACAATGGCGTGGTATCAGCTAGGTATACAACTCTGGGAGACCTACTACAATGACGTGGTACCAACCAGGTATACAAGCCTGGGAGACCTAGTACAATCACGTGGTACCAGCCAGGTATACAAGACTGGGGGACCTACTACAATGACGTGGTACCAGCTAGGTATACAAGCCTGAGAGACCTACTACAATGACGTGGTACCAGCTAGGTATACAAGCCTGGGAGACCTACTACAATGACGTGGTATCAACCAGGTATATAAGCCTGGGAGACCTACTACAATGACCTGGTACCAACGAGGTATACAAGCCTGGGAGACCTAGTACAATGACGTGGTACCAACCAGGTACACAAGACTGGGGGAGCTACTACAATGACGTGGTACCAGCTAGGTGTACAAGCCTGGGAGACCTACAATGACCTGGTATCAGCTAGGTATACAAGCCTTGGAGACCTACTACAATGACGTGGTACCAGCCAGGTATACAAGCTTGGGGGACCTACAATGACGTGGTACCAGCCAAGTATACAAGCCTGCGAGACCTACTACAATGACGTGATACCAGCTAAGTATACAAGCCTGGGGGACCTACTACAGTGACGTGGTACCAGCCAGGCATACAAGCCTGTTGGACCTACTACAATGACGTGGTACCAGCTAGGTATACAAGCCTGGGAGACCTACTACAACGACGTGGTACCAACCAGGTATAAAAGACTGGGGGACCTACTACAATTACGTGGTACCAGCTAGGTGTACAAGCCTGGGAGACCTACTACAATGACGTGGTATCAGCCAGGTATATAAGCCTGGGAGACTTACAACAATGACGTGGTACCAGCCAGGTATACAATCCTGGGAGACTTAATACAATGACGCGGTATCAGTCGGGTATACAAGCCTGGGAGACTTACTACAATGAAGTGGTATCAGTCAGGTATACAAAGCTGGGAGACTTATTACAATGACGTGGTGTCAGTCAGGTATACTAGCCTGGAAGACCTACTACAATGACGTGGTATCAGCCAGGTATACAAGCCTGGGAGACTTACTACAATGACGTGGAACCAGCCAGGTATACAAGCATGGGAGACCTACTACAATGACGTGGTACCAGCCAGGTATACAAGCATGGGAGACCTACAATGACGTGGTACCAGCCAGGTATACAAGCATGGGAGACCTACTGCAATGACGTGGTATCATCTAGGTATATAAACCTGGGGGACCTCCTACAATGACGTGGTACCAACCAGGTATACAAGCCTGGGAGACCTACTACAATGACGTGGTACCAGCCAGGTATACAAGCCTGGGAGACCTACAATGACGTGGTACCAGCCAGGTATACAAGCCTGGGAGACCTACTACAATGACGTGGTACCAGCCAGGTATACAAGCCAGGGAAACCTACAATGAAGTCGTATCAACCAGGTATATAAGCCTGGGAGACCTACTACAATGACGTGGTACCTGCTAGGTATACAAGTCTGGGAGACCTACTACAATGACGTGGCACCAACCAGGTGTACAAGCCTTGGGGACCTACTACAATGACGTTGTACCAGCTAGGTATACAAGCCTGGGAGACTTGCTACAATGACGTGGTATGTCAGGTATACAAGCCTGGGAGACTTACTACAATGACGTGGTATCAGGTATACAAGCCTGGGAGACTTGCTACAATGACGTGGTATCAGTCAGGTGTACAAGCCTGGGAGACCTACTACAATGACGAGGTATCAGCCAGGTATATAAGCCAGGGAGACTTGCTACAATGACGTGGTACCAGCCAGGTAAACAAGCCTGGGAGACCTACTACAATGACGTGGTATCAGCCAGGTATACAAGCCTGGTAGACCTACTACAATGACGTGGTACCAGCCAGGTATACAAGCCTGGGAGACCTACTACAATGACGTGGTGTCAGCTAGGTATATAAGCCTGGTAGACCTACTTCAATGACGTGGTACCAGCTAGGTATACAACTCTGGGAGACCTACTACAATGACGTGGTACCAGCCAGGTATACAAGCCTGGGAGACCTACTACAATGACGTGATGTCAGCTAGGTATACAAGCCTGGGAGACCTACTACAATGACGTGGTGTCAGCTAGGTATATAAGCCTGGTAGACCTACTTCAATGACGTGGTACCAACCAGGTATACTACCCTGGGAGACCTACTACAATGACGTGGTACCAGCTAGGTATACAAGCCTGGGAGACCTACTATAATGACGTGGTACCAGCTAGGTATACAAGCCTGGGAGACCTACTATAATGACGTGGTACCAGCTAGGTATACAAGCCTGGGGGACCTACTACAATGACGTGGCACCAGCCAGGTATACAAGCCTGGGAGACCTACTACAATGACGTGGTACCTGCCAGGTATACAAGCCTGGGAGACCTACTTCAATGACGTGGTATCAACCAGGTATATAAGCCTGGTAGACCTACTACAATGACGTGATACCAGCTAAGTATACAAGCCTGGGAGACCTACTAAAATGACGTGGCACCAACCAGGTGTACAAGCCTGGGAGACCTACTACAATGACGTGGTACCTGCCAGGTATACAAGCCTGGGAGACCTACTTCAATGACGTGGTATCAACCAGGTATATAAGCCTGGTAGACCTACTACAATGACGTGATACCAGCTAAGTATACAAGCCTGGGAGACTTACTACAATGACGTGGTATCGGTCAGGTATACAAGCCTGAAGACCTACTACAATGACGTGGTATCAGCCAGGTATATAAGCCTGGGAGATTTACTACAATGACGTGGTACCAGTCAGGTATACAAGCCTTTGAGACTTACTACAATAACGTGGTATCAGTCAGGTATACAAGCCTGGGAGACTTACTACAATGACCTGGTATCGGTCAGGTATACAAGCCTGAAGACCTACTACAATGACGTGGTATCAGCCAGGTATATAAGCCTGGGAGATTTACTACAATGACGTGGTACCAGCCAGGTATACAAGCCTGGGAGACCTACAATGACGTGGTATCGGCCAGGTATACAAGCCTGGGAGACCTACTACAATGACGTGGTACCAGCTATGTATATAAGCCTGGGAGACCTTCTACAATGACGTGGTATCAGCTATGTATATAAGCCTGGGAGACCTACAATGACGTGGTACCAACCAGGTATACTACCCTGGGAGACCTACTACAATGACGTGGTATCAGCTATGTATATAAGCCTGGGAGACCTACAATGACGTGGTACCAACCAGGTATACTACCCTGGGAGACCTACTACAATGACGTGGTACCAGCTAGGTATACAACTCTGGGAGACCTACTACAATAACGTGATATCAACTAGGTATACAAGCCTGGGAGACCTACTACAATGACGTGGTACCAACAATGTATACAAGCCTGGGAGACCTAGTACAATGACGTGGTACCAGCCAGGTATACAAGACTGGGGAACCTACTACAATGACGTGGTACCAGCTAGGTATACAAGCCTGGGAGACCTACTACAATGACGTGGTACCAGCTAGCTATACAAGCCTGGGAGACCTACTACAATGACGTGGTATCAACCAGGTATATAAGCCTGGGAGACCTACTACAATGACATGGTACCAGCTAGGTATACAAGCCTGGGAGACCTACTACAATGACGTGGTACCAACGAGGTATACAAGCCTGGGAGACCTACTACAATGACGTGGTACCAACCATGTATACAAGCCTGGGAGACCTACTACAATGACGTTGTGCCAACCAGGTATACAAGCCTGGGAGACCTACTACAATGACGTGGTACCAACGAGGTATACAAGCCTGGGAGACCTACTACAATGACGTGGTACCAACCATGTATACAAGCCTGGGAGACCTACTACAATGACGTTGTGCCAACCAGGTATACAAGCCTGGGAGACCTACTACAATGACGTGGTACCAACGAGGTATACAAGCCTGGGAGACCTACTACAATGACGTTGTGCCAACCAGGTATACAAGCCTGGGAGACCTACTACAATGACGTGGTACCAACCAGGTATACAAGCCTGGGAGACCTACTATAATGACGTGGTACCAGCTAGGTGTACAAGCCTGGGAGACCTACTACAATGACGTGGTACCAGCTAGGTATACAAGCCTGGGAGACCTACTGTAATGACGTGGTACCAGCTAGGTATACAAGCCTGGGAGACTTACTATAATGACGTGGTACCAGCTAGGTATACAAGCTTGGGAGACCTACTATAATGACGTGGTACCAGCTAGGTATACAAGCCTGGGAGACCTACTATAATGACGTGGTACCAGCTAGGTATACAAGCCTGGGAGACCTACTATAATGACGTGGTACCAGCTAGGTATACAAGCCTCGGAGACCTACTGTAATGACGTGGTACCAGCTAGGTATACAAGCCTGGGAGACCTACTACAATGACGTGTTACCAGGTAGGTATACAAGCCTGGGAGACCTGCTGTAATGACGTGGTACCAGCTAGGTATACAAGCCTTGGAGACTTACTGTAATGACGTGGTACCAGCTAGGTGTACAAGCCTGGGAGACCTACTATAATGACGTGGTACCAGCTAGGCATACAAGCCTGGAAGACCTCCTACAAAAACGTGGTACTAGCTAGGTATACAAGCCTGGGGGACCTACTACAATGACGTGGTACTAGCTAGGTATACAAGCCTGGGAGACCTACTACAATGACGTGGTACCAACCAGGTATAGAAGACTGGGGGACCTACTACAATTACGTGGTACCAGCTAGGTGTACAAGCCTGGGAGACCTACTACAATGACGTGGTATCAGCCAGGTATAGAAGACTGGGAGACCTACTACAATGACGTGGTACCAACCAGGTATAGAAGACTGGGAGACCTACTGCAATGACCTGGTATCAGTTAGGTATACAAGCCTGGGAGACCTACTACAATGACGTGGTATCAGCCAGGTATATAAGCCTGGGAGAATTACTACAATGACGTGGTACCAGCCACTTATACAATCCTGGGAGACTTACTACAATGACGCGGTATCAGTCGGGTATACAAGCCTGGGAGACTTACTACAATGAAGTGGTATCAGTCAGGTATACAAAGCTGGGAGACTTATTACAATGACGTGGTGTCAGTCAGGTATACAAGCCTGGGAGACCTACTATAATGACGTGGTACCAGCTAGGTATACAAGCCTGGGAGACCTACTATAATGACGTGGTACCAGCTAGGTATACAAGCCTGGGAGACCTACTATAATGACGTGGTACCAGCTAGGTATACAAGCCTGGGAGACCTACTATAATGACGTGGTACCAGCTAGGTATACAAGCCTGTGAGACGTACTATAATGACGTGGTAACAGCTAGGTATACAAGCCTGGGAGACCTACTATAATGACGTGGTACCAGCTAGGTATACAAGCCTGGGGGACCTACTACAATGACGTGGTACCAGCTAGGTATACAAGCCTGGGAGACCTACTATAATGACGTGGTACCAGCTAGGTATACAAGCCTGGGAGACCTACTACAATGACGTGGTACCAGCTAGGTATACAAGCCTGGGGGACCTACTACAATAGCGTGGTACCAGCTAGGTATACAAGCCCGGGAGACCTACTATAATGACGTGGTACCAGCTAGGTATACAAGCCTGGGAGACCTACTATAATGACGTGGTACGAGCTAGGTATACAAGCCTGGGAGACCTACTATAATGACGTGGTACCAGCTAGGTATACAAGCCTGGGGGACCTACTACAATGACGTGGTACCAGCTAGGTATACAAGACTGGGTGACCTACTACAATGACGTGGTCCCAGCTAGGTATACAAGCCTGGGAGACCTACTACAATGACGTGGTACCAGCTAGGTATACAAGCCTGGGAGACCTACTGTAATGACGTGGTACCAGCTAGGTATACAAGCCTGGGAGACTTACTATAATGACGTGGTACCAGCTAGGTATACAAGCTTGGGAGACCTACTATAATGACGTGGTACCAGCTAGGTATACAAGCCTGGGAGACCTACTATAATGACGTGGTACCAGCTAGGTATACAAGCCTGGGAGACCTACTATAATGACGTGGTACCAGCTAGGTATACAAGCCTCGGAGACCTACTGTAATGACGTGGTACCAGCTAGGTATACAAGCCTGGGAGACCTACTACAATGACGTGTTACCAGGTAGGTATACAAGCCTGGGAGACCTGCTGTAATGATGTGGTACCAGCTAGGTATACAAGCCTTGGAGACTTACTGTAATGACGTGGTACCAGCTAGGTATACAAGCCTGGGAGACCTACTATAATGACGTGGTACCAGCTAGGTATACAAGCCTGGAAGACCTCCTACAAAAACGTGGTACTAGCTAGGTATACAAGCCTGGGGGACCTACTACAATGACGTGGTACCAACCAGGTATAGAAGACTGGGGGACCTATTACAATTACGTGGTACCAGCTAGGTATACAAGCCTGGGAGACCTACTACAATGACCTGGTATCAGTTAGGTATACAAGCCTGGGAGACCTACTACAATGACGTGGTATCAGCCAGGTATATAAGCCTGGGAGAATTACTACAATGACGTGGTACCAGCCACTTATACAATCCTGGGAGACTTACTACAATGACGCGGTATCAGTCGGGTATACAAGCCTGGGAGACTTACTACAATGAAGTGGTATCAGTCAGGTATACAAAGCTGGGAGACTTATTACAATGACGTGGTGTCAGTCAGGTATACAAGCCTGGGAGACCTACTATAATGACGTGGTACCAGCTAGGTATACAAGCCTGGGAGACCTACTATAATGACGTGGTACCAGCTAGGTATACAAGCCTGGGAGACCTACTATAATGACGTGGTACCAGCTAGGTATACAAGCCTGGGAGACCTACTGTAATGACGTGGTACCAGCTAGGTATACAAGCCTGGGAGACCTACTATAATGACGTGGTACCAGCTAGGTATACAAGCCTGTGAGACGTACTATAATGACGTGGTACCAGCTAGGTATACAAGCCTGGGAGACCTACTATAATGACGTGGTACCAGCTAGGTATACAAGCCTGGGGGACCTACTACAATGACGTGGTACCAGCTAGGTATACAAGCCTGGGAGACCTACTATAATGACGTGGTACCAGCTAGGTATACAAGCCTGGGAGACCTACTATAATGACGTGGTACCAGCTAGGTATACAAGCCCGGGTGACCTACTATAATGACGTGGTACCAGCTAGGTATACAAGCCTGGGAGACCTACTATAATGACGTGGTACCAGCTAGGTATACAAGCCTGGGAGATCTACTATAATGACGTGGTACCAGCTAGGTATACAAGCCTGGGGGAGCTACTACAATGACGTGGTACCAGCTAGGTATACAAGCCTGGGGGACCTACTACAATAACGTGGTACCAGCTAGGTATACAAGCCCGGGAGACCTACTATAATGACGTGGTACCAGCTAGGTATACAAGCCTGGGAGACCTACTATAATGACGTGGTACCAGCTAGGTATACAAGCCTGGGAGACCTACTATAATGACGTGGTACCAGCTAGGTATACAAGCCTGGGGGACCTACTACAATGACGTGGTACCAGCTAGGTATACAAGCCTGGGTGACCTACTACAATGACGTGGTCCCAGCTAGGTATGCAAGCCTGGGAGACCTACTATAATGACGTGGTACCGTGCGGTAACACAGTTGTCTATTAGTTGAGCAGAATATTCGTAAATGGAATCAAATCTGAGTAAATTTTATTCTCCATGTACTATATGATCCATGAACATAATAATAATAATAATAATAATAATAATAATAATAATAATAATAAGAGTGGAACACGTATATTCATTAAAGCCAAACTTTGGGTAGGTACATAGGTTGGACACATGAATTTGCAGGGTTGGGTGTGAGAACCTGGCCAGCACGAACCTACTGACCCATGCAAGTTAGATACAGTTGCAAGGTTCTCACCTTCACCAGTTGCAATACCTTCCTCCTTACTTACTAAAATAATTATTTACTGATGGGATGATACCAGATTTTTTTGCCGATACTGATACCGATACTCTCCCTATATTTTTTATCTTTAGAATTATTATAACTGTGTTCAGTATATAAGGAAATGCATATTGCATAATGGGTATTAAATAACACTGGAAGGTTAAATATTAAATATCTAAATTCTCTGAGATGATAATATTACCTGGACTTTTGTGTTAGTTATTTGCTGTCAAAGGCATTTATCGATAATGTGTGCGCGTGTGTGTATCACTTATACGTGGTTGCAGGGTTCGAATCACAGCTTCTGGCCCCGCCTCTTCGCTAGTTGGTACTAAGTCTACTCTACCGGCTTCAAGAGCCTTATCTTACCTCTTAAAGTTATGTATAGATCCCGCCTCTACTTAAGTCTCCAGGATGTTCTACTTCCTGACATCCCTAAGGCTGAAGAAATACTTCCTAACATCCCTATGACTCATCTGAGTTTTCAGTTTCCAGTTGTGCTCTCTTGTTCCTTTACCCTATCTCAGAAACATTCTGCCCCTGTGTTCACCTTGTCAATTCATCTCACTAATTTGTACATCGTTATCACATCCACCCTATCCACCAACAGCACCTTTCAAGGCAGGTGAAATTGCTGACCTAGAAAATGTACAGAGAACCTTCACGGCGCGCATAACGGAGATAAAACACCTCAATTACTGGGAGCGCTTGAGGTTCCTAAACCTGTATTCCCTGGAACGCAGGCGGGAGAGATGCATGATTATATACACCTGGAAAATCCTAGAGGGACTAGTACCGAACTTGCACACGAAAATCACTCACTTCGAAAGCAAAAGACTTGGCAGACGATGCAACATCCCCCCAATGAAAAGCAGGGGTGTCACTAGCACGTTAAGAGACCATACAATAAGTGTCAGGGGCCTGAGACTGTTCAACTGCCTCCCAGCATACATAAGGGGGATTACCAACAGACCCCTGGCAGTCTTCAAGCTGGCACTGGACAAGCGCCTAAAGTCGGTTCCTGACCAGCCGGGCTGTGGCTCGTACGTTGGTTTGCGTGCAGCCAGCAGTAACAGCCTGGTTGATCAGGCTCTGATCCACCAGGAGGCCTGGTCACAGACCGGGCCGCGGGGGCGTTGACCCCCGGAACTCTCTCCAGGTAAACTCCAGGTATCCCTCCTGTCCTCCAGTGTCATCAGGTTGAGTTTCCTTAACCCTCCTCATAGGACATACCCATTAGCTCCAGAACTAGTCTTGTTTCAAACCTCTGTACTTTCTACAGTTTTTTGACATGTTTGAACAGGTGTGGGTTCCATACTGGTGCTGTATACTCCAGTATGGGCCTGACGTACATCGTGTATAATATCTTGAATGACTCCTTACTTAGATGTCTAAATGCTATTCGCAGGCTGAATGACTGATTACCTCCAACTCCTCCTCATCTTCCACCTTTCTCTGCGTTGGGCTGAAGGAACCACTGGGCAGCGTAACGTCTTCAGAATAAAGATACCCAAATTTTGCACAAGTATCTCTGAAGGAGACATTCCTCGTAGCAACAATGTTGCACCACAATGCACTTAAAGGGTCAGTGACATGCATGCATCCCAGTCATTGTAAATTAATTGCAAGTTTAGAAACTGAAGAAAATTCAGTTTGAACATGATAAGAACTAATTCGGCATAAAAAAAGGTAAAAACACTTGAAGAAACGATTGCAAGTTATTCCTGCAAGATATAATCCAGAGAACAAATCAGAATTCATACAGTTGAAGCTCATAACGTGCATCAGTGTAAGTGATTTTATTGTTTTAAATATGTCATATTTATCATTTATAGCTTTTTATTTTGTGAGTGAAATAACCGGGAGTGGAACTGACATGGAGTCAAATTACCGGGAGTAAAGTTACCAAGAGTAAAATTATCGGGAATCAATTTACCAGTAGTGAATTTACCGGTTACTTAGTGTGAGACCGGGATGCAGGACAGGTCGCTCACAACAACCTTTATGGTGATATCAACAGATTCATCTTCAGCAAGAACAACGTCAGCTGGGATTAAATATGGTGCGAACTTATTAAGATACTTTGGAATGATGACATGACCATCCAAGGTCTAAAACAGCTTCTTTGTGCTGGAAGTATGTTCCAGACACTTCTACGGCAAAGGAGATGCAAACCCGAGAGAAAGAGGCGCTCTCTCTGTATCCAGCAGTTACTGTGAAGCACGAAGGGAAAACGCTGATCTGGGAAATGGAGAGCATCGACCACAAACTGACTGTGATTTAAAAGAGTCCAAGAGATAGGAACAATCCAGGACGAAAAACCACATCCTGTATAGGACCTTTACTTTAAGGGGATGGAACATACACTGATGACAGAATGTCAGTGAAATACTGAAGTCAAAGTAGGATTGTGTTCAGTGAACCATTCGTCAGTCTACATATTGATGACCCAAACGAGTCTTTCAAGAATGAGACACTGTTTTCATCTCCACAATTTCTGATCTAGCAGTAGCCCCAATTGACCATGAAGAAGCCATCGACAGCATGCAAATGCATTCTGCTCCAGGCCTAGACTCCTAGAATTCCATGTTTATCAAAAGTTGCAAGAAGCTTCTATCTTGAGCCTATAATATTTTGTAGAGAAGTAGCCTGGACACAGGCGTCCTAGAAGTCACTGAAAAATCACTGATATTGTCCCACTTTACAAAGGAGGCAGTAAAGCAATGGCAAGAAAACTATAGACCAACAGTGCTAACTTCACACATCAAAATCTTTGAACAAATCCTAAGATGCAAGATTCCCACTCACATGGAATCACAACATTTGCACAGTCCTGGGTAGAATGGGTTTAGGGCAATTCTCTCCTGCTTTTCACAACTGCTAGATCATTATGATGTAGTGCTGGATGCTCTACAAGACAAACTAAATGATGATGCAGTCTATACTGATTTTGCAAAAGTCCCATGTGCGAGAATAAGGAATAAATCATTATTCCTTATTCTCACACATGGGACTTTTGCTCGACTGGATGATTTGGGTTAGTCCAGTACTCTGTTACAATCTATATTTCCTCTATTCTTTCATACCGGAGCAGCTGAGACTTGTTCTTGTTAAACATCATATTGCTGTCTGGGGCCCAATGGAAGACTTGATTTATATCCGCCTAAATATTCTCTGTTCTTGAATGTGAGATCTTATGACATCAGTCATAAGATCTCACATTCAAGAATCACAACACTATTGTCATTGCTACTGCAAAGAAAATGATAATCTGGATAACTGGAACTTCCAAGACAAGAGGCGCTGAGCCAATGATGATGCCCTTTAAGTAACTTGTTGTCTCCAGACTGAAATATTCCTGTATACTGATTGCCCCCTTATTGCAACCCCTGAATGGGTCACAATGTATATAATGTATATTACCTGTTCATATAATTTTATATTGCTTATATTTGCGATATTAGCTAAATCGTAAATATATTGCTTTATATTATTATTTGACTTAGTTATATTATTAGGCAGGATGTAACATTTATATATTAAGTGCTCATAGTTCATGAGTGTTAAGTAGCTGATGGCCTTGTCTAACTGCCGACTTCTCTGTGTTGCTGGGCAGCAGCAGTCCACGGAGAGTCATGTGATCAGGGTGGGATGATCACACCTCACCTGGGTGAGAGACTGACTGGCCTTGGCTCGCTCTCTTTTTTGGTTGACATTGCTTCCAACAAGACGTCCCTCTCCAGCTGTCCCTTGCTGGACCTTGTTGGAACATCGTCTCTGTCGCTTTCTTGTTGTTGGTTCTGTGTAACTCTGTTCACAGAACATAGCCTAGACTTAGTGATTTTCGACGTTGTACTGAGGTTGTGTGTCACATAGACACTCTGGGAAACTCAGGTCCTGAGCTGTAGCTTCTGACCTAATTTGTACTGGTATCTGTGTACTGTCACAGTCGGGGATTTTCTAATGCTGAACTTAGATTCAGTAGTATGGGAGTTTTGTGACTTTTGTGGAGGATCTTCAGATGGTCCCTACTTAGTGTCGTTATATTATCTCCTTGTTCCTGATTCTGTGTCGCTGTTGCTTGTTATATTGCTGTTCGGCTTATCAGTCGTTTTATTGTTCAAGCAAGCTGTTCTGATTGCCAGGTTGGTCAAGAAGTTAGTTTATGTGAGGACTTTTATTCAGTCACTGGTTAAGTCTAGTCGAGTCTTGAGACAGCGAACTACTTAGAGCACTTACACACATACACACAAACTTGTATATATTAGTATTAAGTTATTAAATGCTAACAACGTACCAGACGGTACCTAAAAGCCATAAAGATGTGATATGTGCCTTCAACACAATACTACTGTACACGAGAGAAGTGTAGGAATTTGTATCCTATATTATATTCAATTGATTAATTTAATTTACTTTGATATTATACGCCAAGACAACTTTATTGTTATTAAGAAACTTATTAAATTTTAATCTCTCTAGTTAGTAGCCTACCAGTTGTAATCCTGAAGCACTATTGAATCTTACTAAATTCTAATGGATAATTGGACCAGGATACTGACAACTTGTTAAAAACAGCCCAGTAACAGGCTGGATGCTAGAAGGGCAGTCCTTTCTAGTATTCACTGGAGATCTCTATCATTATTAGATATCGCATTTTTTGTAACACCCCTTCAACACAGGTGAGATTTTTGAGCTGGAAAATGTGCAGAGAACTTTGCTTGTATACTCCCAGTCAAGTATCTGAACTACTGGAATGTAGGTGAGAACGTTACATTATAATATACTCCTGGAAAATCCTGGAGGGGCTGACCTGAAACATGAACACTGCAATCACTCGGTACGACCGCAAGAGACTTGACAGACGTTGCAAAATACCTCCACTAAAAAGCAGGGACGACGAGAACACTCGATGAGTTTCAGAGGTTCCAGACTCTTCAACACCCTCTGTGCATGCGGGGAGGTTACCTACAGGTTATTCCGGGGATCAACGCCCCCGCGGCCCGGTCCATGACCAAGCCTCCTGGTGGATCAGGGCCTGATCAACCAGGCCACACGCAGTCCAACGTAAGAGCCACAGCCCGGCTGATCCGGCACTGACTTTAGATATCTGTCCAGCTCTCTCTTGAAGGCAGCCAGGGGTTTATTGGTAATTCCCCTAATGCTTGATGGGAGGCTGTTGAACAGTCTTGGGCCCCAGACACTTCCGGTGTTTTCTCTTAGTGTACCAATGGCACCCCTATTTTTAAATGGGGGTATTTTACATCGCCTGTCCAGTCTTTTATTTTCGTAGGGAGTGATTTCTGTGTACAGATTCGGGAACATTCCTTCCAGGATTTTCCAAGTGTAGATTATGATATATCTCTCTCTCCTGCGTTCCAACGAGTACAAGTCAAGTACTTCCAAGCGTTCCCAGTAGTTAAGGTGCTTGACAGAACTTATACGTGCAGTAAAGGATCTCTGTACACTCTCTAGATCTGCGATTTCACCTGCTTTGAATGGAGATCTTAATGTACAGCAGTATTCCAGCCTAGAGAGAACAAGTGATTTGAAAAAGATCAACATTGGCTTGGCATCTCTCGTTTTGAACGTTCTCATTATCCATCCTATCATGGCACTGTTGTAATCCTTGAAAGTGAGATCCTCAGACATTACTACTCCTAGGTCCCTTACATTATTTTTCTGCTCTATTGTATGGCCAGAGTTTGTAGTATACCCTGTTCTAGTTATTATCTCCTCCAGTTTTCCATAACGGAGTAGTTGGAATTTGTCCTCATTGAACATCATATTGTTTTCCGTTGCCCACTGGAAAACTTTGTATATATCTTCTTGAAGGTTAACCGCGTCCTCAGCAGATGACAGCCTCATGCAGATCCTAGTATCATCCGCAAAGGATGATATGGTGCTGTGGTGTATATCTCTGTCTGTGTCTGATATGAGGATGAGGAATAAGATGGGGGCGAGTACTGTGCTTTGTGGAACAGAGCTCTTCACTATGGCAGCCTCCGATTTAACTCTTTAGACCACTACTCTTTGTGTTCGATTTGTTAGGAAGTTGAAGATCCATCTCCCCACTTTCCCAGTTATTCCTTTAGCACGTATTTTATGGGCTATTACGCCATGATCGCATTTGTCAAATGCTTTTGCTAAGTCTGTATATATTACATCTGCATTCTGATTTTCTTCCAGTGCATCCAAGGCCATATCATAGTGATCCAGTAGCTGTGAGAGGCAGTAGCGACCTGCCCCGAACTCATGTTGCCCTGGATTATGCAGATTTTGGGAATCCAGGTGATTTGCAGTCCTGCTTCTTAGCACTCTTTCAAAGATTTTTATGATGTGAGACGTAAGAGCTATTGTTTTATAGTTCTTAGCTAATGCTTTGCTGCCACCTTTATGGAGTGGGGCTATATCCGTTGTTTTAAGTGACTGTGGAATTTCACCCATGTCCAAGCTCCTCCTCCTCCTCCAGTTCTTAATGAATACAGAGTTACACGAGTCTGGGCCTGGGGCTGAGTGCATGGGCATGTTGTAAATGGCTTTTTCGAAGTCTATCGGAGTTAGGGTAATGTCGGAAATCTGGCATACATTTATGGAGTTATGAGGCTCATTCATGAAGAAATCATTTTGGTCATCGATCCTCAGACTGATTAGTGGCTCACTAAACACAGAGTCGTACTGGGATTTCAGTATTTCACTCATTTCCTTGTTGTCATCTGTGTAAGTCCCATCCTGTCTGAGTAAGGGCCCAAAACTAGATATGGTATTTGCCTTGTTTTTGGCATGTGAAAAGAAGTATTTCGAATTTCTTTCAATTTCACTAATAGCTTTAAGCTCCTCCTGTCTCTCCTGGTTCATGTAAGAGTCATTTAACTCAAGTTTGATAGCTTCCACTTCCCTGGTCAGCGCCTCCTTTCATGTACCAGATATTCTAGCACTCCTGAGGATCTCGGTGACTCTTTGTCGTCTTCTGTAGACGGAGCGTCTTTCTCTCTCCAGTTTACTCCTGCTCTTCTTCTTTCTTAGGGGAATATGCCTAGAACATGCTTCAGCTGCCAGGAAGTTGATTCTTTCAAGACACTGGTTTGGATCCATGTCATTTAAGATATCTTCCCAACATGTTCATTTAGGACATGGTTCACCTGGTCCCAGTTGATGTTCTTGTTGTTGAAGTTGTATTTTGTGAAGCCACTTTCACAGTTACATTTTGCTGATTAGGACCCCTATGCATGTACGTCTGGACTTCGATTAGGTTGTGATCGGAATTAGTTGTTTTTGATATTCTTATGTCTCTTATCAGGTCTTCATTATTTGTGAAGATAAGGTCAAGTGTGTTTTCTAGTCTTGTTGGCTCCACTATCTGCTGGCTTAAGGTGTGTTTTTCGCAGAGACTTAGTAGCTCAGGTGTGTGTGAGCTTTCATTTGCACTACCTCCGGGGATTGTTTCAGCTATAACATTATTCGCTACATTCTTCCATTTTGTATGCCTTAGGTTGAAGTCACCAGCAGTAAGATGTTTGGGGATGGAGCTGGAAGGATTTCCAGACAGTAATCAATTTTCAGTAGCTATTCCTTGAACTGTTGGGAGGTTGCATCTGATGGCTTATATACAACCACAATGACTAGGTTTTGGCTCTCAATCTTTATTGATAGAACTTCAACTACCTCATTTGTGGTGTTCAGCAATTCAGTGCAAATGAGTGACTCTTTGACATACAGGCCAACCCCCCCATCCCTTGTTGCCTGTTCTTTCTGTCACATCTAAAAAGGTTGTAACCACTTATCCATATTGCACTGTCAAAGTGATCTTTTGTGTGAGTCCCTGTGAAAGCTGCAAACATTGCATTAGACTCCTCTAGAAGTCCACTGATAAAAGATATTTTGTTGTTGGTGGATGGCTTAAGGCCCTGTATATTAGCAAATATGAACGAGGTTGTATTCTGTGTTTGTTGCGGCGATTTTGTTATTGGCATCAGTAGTTGTAGTTCTGGAGGGCCATGGGTGGCCACTGGCTGCGCCTCCAGTCCAACAAGGCTCCAAGGTGGTGGACTATTTTTGTTATTTCCTTACATTTTCTTTTTCCGTTTCCTGCCACTAAAAAATCACCTGGAGTTGGGTTGTTGTAGCTACTATTGTTTGTCTTGTGGGGTCTGTGCCTCCTGGTCCCTTTTAGATGGTATGCAGGGCAGTCGATGGTGTAACACTGCTTCTGGAGGACCGATGAGTGACACATTTTTGGGTGAAAGAAAGTACAGGAAGAAGAACGACACACTCCTTTAGACAGGAGGTCGCTACATTTTTTGGGATGCTCAAAGTTGCATGTCCCATTTTTTTCCTGATATTCCATGCTTACAGATGCCCCAAGCATAATATTTGCACAAATTCACCTTTGGTTGAGAATTGTTGGGAGGTGTGTTGTCAATTACTGCAGGGGAGTTTCCAAACATCTTCCAGTTTTCAAGAGGAAACTGAACATGTTCCTCAAATTAATGCCTGACCATCCGGGATGTTGTTCATATGTTGAGCTATGTGAGGGCCAGCAGTAACAGCAGGGTCGATCAAACCTTGATCCACCACGAGGCCTAGTCTGGGACCTGGCCGCGGGGACTTGACCTTGTGGTGTGGGAGTGGGGGTTTTTGATATGGGAGTGGGGGTTACTGGTGTGGGAGTGGGTGCTACTGGTGTGAGAGTGGGAGTTACTGGTGTGGGAGTGGGGGTAACTGGTGTGGGAGTGGGTGTTACTGGTGTGAGAGTGGGGGTTACTGGTGTGGGAGTGGGGGTTACTGGTTTGGGAGTGGGGGTTACTGGTTGGGAGTGGGCGTTACTGGGGTGGGAGTGGGGGTTACTAGTGTGGGAGTGAGGGCTACTGGTGTGGGAGTGGTGGTTACTGGGGTGGGAGTGGGTGTTATTGGAGTGTTGGGTTACTGGGGTGAGAGGGGGTACTGGGGTGAGAGTGTTACTGGGGTGGAAGTGGAAGTTACTGGTGTGGGAGCGGGGCTTACTGGTGTGGGAATGGGGGATACTGGAGTGGGAGTGGATGTTACTGATGTGGGAGTGGGTGTTATTGGAGTGGGAGTGGGTATTAGTGGTGTAGGAGTGGGAGTGGGTGTTTGTGGTGTAGGAGTGTTACTGGGGTGGGAGTGGGGGTTACTGGTGTGGAAGCGGGTGTTAGTGGTTAGTGGTTGTAAATACACAACCATCATTGCACAAGACCGTGGCCCACAGTACAGATGTTGGTGAAAAGTCTCCTCCTTCTTCCTCTACTGAGGAAAGTAGATGGAATCCAGGACGGGTTGGCCCTGGCTTGGATACTGAGGATTATAGTGCAGTCCCAGAACCTGCAGAAATTGACAAGACACCTCCCAACAATTCTCAACCAAAGGTGAATTTGTGCAAATATTATGCTTGGGGCATCTGTAAGCATGGAATACCAGGAAAAAAAATGGGACATGCAACTTTGAGCATCCCAAAAAATGTAGCGACCTCCTGTCTAAAGGAGTGTGTCGTTCGTCTTCCTGTACTTTCTTTCACCTAAAAATGTGTCACTTCTCGGGCCTCCAGAAACAGTGTTACAACATCGACTGCCCTGCATACCATCTAAAAGTAACCAGGAGGCACAGACCCCCACAAGACAAACAATAGTAGCTACGACAACCCAACTCCAGGTGATTTTTTAGTGGCAGGAAACGGAAAAAGAAAATGTAAGGAAATAAAAATAGTCCACCTTGGAGCCTTGTTGGACTGGAGGCGCAGCCAGTGGCCACCCATGGCCCTCCAGAATTACAACTACTGATGCCAATAACAAAATCCCCCCAACAAACACAGAATACAACCTCGTTCATATTTGCTAATGTACAGGGCCTTAAGCCATCCACCAACAACAAAATACCTTTTATCAGTGGACTTCTAGAGGAGTCTAATGTAATGTTTGCAGCTTTCACAGAGACTCACACAAAAGATCACTTTGACAGTGAAATGTGAATAAGTGGTTACAACCTTTTTAGATACGACAGAATGAACAGGCAACAAGGGGGGGTTGGCCTGTATGTCAAAGAGTCCCTCATCTGCACAGAGTTGCTGAACACCACAAATGAGGTAGTTGAAGTTCTATCAATAAAGATCGAGAACCAAAACCTAGTCATTGTGGTTGTATATAAGCCACCAGATGCAACCTCTCAACAGTTCAAGGAACAGCTACTGAAAATTGATTACTGTCTGGAAAACCTTCCAGCTCCATCCCCAAACATCTTACTGCTTGGTGATTTCAACCTAAGGCATACAAAATGGAAGAATGTAGCATATAATGTTATAGCTGAAACAATCCCCGGAGGTAGCGCAGATGAAAGGTCAAGCACACATGAGCTACTAAGTCTCTGTGAAAAACACATCTTAAGCCAGCAGATAGTGGAGCCAACAAGACTAGAAAACACACTTGACCTTATCTTCAGAAATAATGAAGACCTGATAAGAGACATAAGAATATCAAAAACAACTAATTCCGATCACAACCTAATCGAAGTCCAGATGTACATGCATAGAGGTCCTGATCAGCAGAATGCATGTACCTGTGAAGGTCTCTTCACAAAATACAACTTCAACAAGAACATCAACTGGGACCAGGTAAACCATGTCCTAAACGAAACATGTTGGGAAGATATCTTAAATGACATGGATCCAAACCAGTGCCTTGAAAGGATCAACTTCCTGTCAGCTGAAGCATGTTCTAGGCATATTCCCCTAAGAAAGAAGAAGAGCAGGAGTAAACTGGAGAGAGAAAGACGCTCCCTCTACAGATGACGACGAAGAGTCACTGAGCTCCTCAGGAGTGCTAGAATATCTGATACACGAAAGGAGGCGCTGACCAGGGAAGTGGAAACTATTGAACTTAAGTTAAATGACTCTTACATGAACCAGGAGAGACAGGAGGAGCTTAAAGCAATTAGTGAAATTGAAAGAAATTCAAAATATTTCTTTTCATATCCCAAAAACAAGGCAAATACCACATCTAGTTTCGGGCCCTTACTCAGACAGGATGGGACTTACACAGATGACAACAAGGAAATGAGTGAAATATTGAAATCCCAGTATGACTCTGTGTTTAATGAACCACTAATCGGTCTGAGGATCGACGACGCAAATGATTTCTTCATGAATGAGCCTCAAAACTCCATAAATGTATGCCAGATTTCCGACATTACCCTAACTCCGATAAATTTCGAAAAAGCCATTGACAACATGCCCATGCACTCAGCCCCAGGCCCAGATTCGAGGAACTCTGTTTTCATTAAGAACTGCAAGAAACCCCTCTCGCGTGCCCTAAGTACACTATGGAGGAGGAGCTTGGACATGGGTGAAATTCCACAGTCATTTAAAACAACGTATATAGCCCCACTCCATAAAGGTGGCAGCAAAGCATTAGCTAAGAACTATAGACCAACAGCTCTTACGTCCCACATCATAAAAATCTTTTAAAGAGTGCTAAGAAGCAGGATTGCAAATCACCTGGATTCCCCAAATCTGCACAATCCAGGGCAACATGGGTTCAAGGCAGGTCGCTCCTGCCTCTCACAACTACTGGATCACTATGATATGGCCTTGGATGCACTGGAAGAAAATCAGAATACAGATGTAATATACACAGACTTTGCAAAAGCATTTGACAAATGCGATCATGGCGTTTTAGCCCATAAAATATTTGCTAAAGAAATAACTGGGAAAGTGGGGAGATGGATCTTCAACTCCCTAACAAATCGAACACAAAGAGTAGTGGTCAACAGAGTTAAATCGGAGGCTGCCATAGTGAAGAGCTCTGTTCCACAGGGCACAGGACTCGCCCCATCTTATTCCTTATCCTCATATCAGACATAGACAGAGATATACATCACAGCACCGTATCATCCTTTGCGGATGATACTAGGATCTGCATGAGGCTGTCATCTGCTGAGGACGCGGTTAACCTCCAAGAAGATATAAACAAAGTTTTCCATTGGGCAACGGTAAACAATATGACGTTCAATGAGGACAAATTCCAACTACTCTGTTATAAGAACATAAGAACATAAGAATGGAGGAACACTGCAGAAGGCCTACTGGCCCATGCGAGGCAGGTCCTTATCAAAACGACTACTACCTAAAGCTTCCCTAGAAATAACTCCCGTACCCCATGACTCCAATCAAACCCAGCCCCTCCCACTCAGATATTTGTCCAGTCTCTTCTTAAAGATAATAACTAGAACAGAGTATACTACAGACTCTGGCCATACAATAGAGCGCAAAAATAATGTAAGGGACCTGGGAGTAGTAATGTCTGAGGATCTCACTTTCAAGGATAACAACAGTGCCACGATCGCACGTGCAGAGAAAGTGATAGGATGGATAATGAGAACGTTCAAAACGAGAGATGCCAAGCCAATGATGATCCTTTTCAAATCACTTGTTCTCTCTAGGCTGGAATACTGCTGTACATTAACATCTCCATTCAAAGCAGGTGAAGTCGGAGATCTAGAGAGTGTACAGAGATCCTTTACTGCACGTATAAGTTCTGTCAAGCACCTTAACTACTGGGAACGCTTGGAAGCACTTGACTTGTACTCGTTGGAACGCAGGAGGGAGAGATATATCATAATCTACACTTGGAAAATCCTGGAAGGAATGGTCCCAAATCTGCACACAAAAAAATTACTCCCTACGAAAGTTAAAGACTGGGCAGGCGATGCAAAATGCCCCCAATAAAAAGTAGGGGCGCCATTGGTACACTAAGGGAAAACACCATAAGTGTCCGGGGCCCAAGACTGTTCAACAGCCTCCCATCAAGCATTAGGGGAATTGCCAATAAACCCCTGGCTGCTTTCAAGAGAGAGCTGGACAGATACCTAAGGTCAGTGCCGGATCTGCCGGGCTGTGGCTCGTACGTTGGTCTGCGTGCTGCCAGCAGTAACAGGCCCTGATCCATCGGGAGGCCTGGTCATGGACCGGGCCGCGGATACGTTGATCCCCGGAATAACCACCAGGTAACCAGGGTGTGAGTGTTACTGGTGTATAGTGGTTGTTACTGGTGTGAGAGAGTGTTACTGGTGTGGGATTGGGCGATATTGGTGTGGGGTTACTGGGGTGGTAGTGGGTGTTACTGGAGTGGTATCCACTGGATTGGGGGTTACTGGGGAGGAAGTGGGTGTCACTGGGTTGGTAGTGGGGGTTACTTGAGTGGGAGTGGGGTTACTGGTGTAAGAGTGGGTGTTATTGGAGTGGGAGTGGGTATTACTAGTGTGGAGTGGG
This sequence comes from Cherax quadricarinatus, assembly GCF_038502225.1. Lineage (NCBI taxonomy): Eukaryota > Metazoa > Arthropoda > Malacostraca > Decapoda > Parastacidae > Cherax > Cherax quadricarinatus. The sequence continues at coordinate 27,205,696 of NC_091345.1, forward strand.
TGTTACTGGTGTGTGAGTGGGTGTCACTCGGTGGTTGTGGGGGCTACTGGGGTGGGAGTTGTTGGAGTGGGAGTGGGTTTACTCATGTGAATAGGCGTTACTAGTGGGTTGTGGGTGTTACTGGTGTGGGAGTGAGTGTTACTGATGTGGGAGTGGGTGTTACTGGAGTGGAAGTATTTCTGGTGTGGGAGTGGGTGTTACTGGTGTGAGAGTGGGTGTTATTGGTGTACGAGTGGGTGTTACTGGTGTGAGAGTGGCAGTTACTGGTGTGGGAGTGGCAGAAACTGGTGTAGGAGTGGGGGTTATTGGTGTGGGAGTGGGGGTTACTGGGATGGGAGTAAGGGTTACTGAGGTGGAAGTGGGTGTTGCTGAATTAAGTGTTACTGGAGTGAGAGAGGGTGTTGCTGGAGTGAGAGAGGGTGTTACTGGGGTGGGAGTGTGTGTTATTGGAGTAGGTGTTACTGGGGTGGGAGTGGGGAGCAAGTGTTACTTGGGTGAGAGTGGGTGTTGCTTTTAAAGGAGTGGGGGTTACTGGTGTAGGAGTAAGGCTTACTGGTGTTGGAGTTGGGGTTACTGGTTTGGGAGTGGGTTTAATATTGTGGGAGTGGGTGTTACTGGTGTGAGAGTTACTGGGCTGGGAGTGGGGTGTTACTGGTGCGGGAGTGGGTGCTCCTGGGGTGGGAGTGGGTGCTCCTGGGGTGGGAGTGGGTGCTCCTGGAGTGGGAGTATTTGCCTCTGGGGTGGGAGTAGTTGCTCCTGGGGTGGGAGTGGGTGCTCCTGGGATGGGAGTGGGTGCTCCTGGGATGGGAGTGGGTGCTCCTGGGGTGGGAGTGGGTTCTCCTGGGGTGGGAGTGGGTTCTCCTGGGGGAGTGGGTGCTCCTGGGGTGGGAGTGGGTGCTCCTGGGGTGGGAGTGGGTTCTCCTGGGGGAGTGGGTGCTCCTTGGGTGGGAGTGGGTGCTCGTGGGGTGAGTGGGTGTTCCTGGGGTGGGAGTGGGTGTTCCTGGGGTGGGAGTGGGTGCTCCTGGGGTGGGAGTGGGTGCTCCTGGGGTGGGAGTGGGTGCTCCTGGGGTGGGAGTGGGTGCTCCTGGGGTGGGAGTTGGTGCTCGTGGGGTGGGAGTGGGTTCTCCTGGGGGGGAGTGGGTGTTCCTGGGGTGGGAGTGGGTGCTCCTGGGGTGGGAGTGGGTGCTCTAGGGGTGGGAGTGGGTGCTCCTGGGGTGGGAGTGGGTGCTCCTGGGGTGGGAGTGGGGAACTAAGTATTTCCGCTACTCCCTAGAGAGAGTTGCTCAGTAGTGAGAGAGCAGCGGTGGGAGGTGGAGTGTGCGCGTAGTGTCTGTGTTGTTGTGCCAGACTGTTGTTACATGCTTAGTCTACACTACCCTGTACACCAAGTACTCACCAGGCAACTCGCATACACCCACCTAACCACCTCAGAGATGTCACGTGTATGACATCACAACCCACTGCACGGGTGACTGCTCAACTATTGACGTTTATACTGGCGGCACGAGAGTGTGTAGTGAGGAGGATCAGTCAGCCCTGCTGAAGGTGATAGTGAACCCTGGTGAGGGTGATAGTGAGTGCTGGTGAGGGTGATAGTGAGTGCTGGTGTGGGTGATAGCGAACACTGGTGTGGGTAATAGTGAACACTGGTGTGGGTGACAGCCCTAGTGAGGGGTGATTGTAAGTGGTGACGTGGGTCGGGTAATCAGACACACGTGTAGTGTCGAGTGTTCATCCCCAGCCCTGACACAAGTGTGAGGGTGTGGCCACTGGTGTTGGTGTGAGTGTGGCCACTCCTGCTGGTGTGGTCACTTGTGGTGTGAAGGGTGTGGTCACTGGTGGTGTGAGGGTGTGGCCAGCAGTGTTAGTGTGAGGGTGTGGCCACTGGTGTTGGTGTGAAGGTGTGGCCACTCCTGCTGGTGTGGTCACTGGTGGTGGCGTGAAGGGTGTGACCACTGGTGGTGTTGGTGAGAGTGAGGGAGGTGGTGGTTCAACATGTGGGCGCCGCCAGGCCTGCACCACCGCCCACGCACCACCTAACCCCCCCCCCCCGCCCCTCCCCAGACTGCACTCCTCACAGGTGAGTTATTAACCCTCATATTGATGAATGTCTAGTAATATAGTATAAGTACTAGTAGTAGAATAGTGAAAGTATAAGTAGCAATAGTAGTAGAATTAAAATAGTTTAAATAAAATGGTAGTGGAAGTAGCAGTAGAATAGTAGAAGTAGCAGCAGTAGTAGAATAATAGTGGTAGTTGTAGTAATAGTAGCGGTAGTAGTAGTGGAAGTAGTAGTAGTAATAGTGGAAGTAGTAGTAGTAGTAATAGTGGAAGTAGTAGTAGTAGTAATAGTAGTGGAAGTAGTAGTAATAGTAGTGGAAGTAGTAGTAATAGTAGTGGAAGTAGTAGTAGTAATAGTGGAAGTAGTAGTAGTAATAATAGTAGTGGAAGTAGTAGTAGTAATAATGGAAGTAGTAATAGTGGAAGTAGTAGTAGTAATAGTAGTGGAAGTAGTAGTAGTAATAGTAGTGGAAGTAGTTTACCTGGAGTTTACCTGGAGAGAGTTCCGGGGGTCAACGCCCCCGCGGCCCGGTCTGTGACCAGGCCTCCTGGTGGATCAGAGCCTGATCAACCAGGCTGTTGCTGCTGGCTGCACGCAAACCAACGTACGAGCCACAGCCCGGCTGATCAGGAACTGACTTTAGGTGCTTGTCCAGTGCCAGCTTGAAGACTGCCAGGGGTCTGTTGGTAATCCCCCTTATGTGTGCTGGGAGGCAGTTGAACAGTCTCGGGCCCCTGACACTTATTGTATGGTCTCTTAACGTGCTAGTGACACCCCTGCTTTTCATTGGGGGGATGGTGCATCGTCTGCCAAGTCTTTTGCTTTCGTAGTGAGTGATTTTCGTGTGCAAGTTCGGTACTAGTCCCTCTAGAATTTTCCAGGTGTATATAATCATGTATCTCTCCCTCCTGCGTTCCAGGGAATACAGGTTTAGGAACCTCAAGCGCTCCCAATAATTGAGGTGTTTTATCTCCGTTATGCGCGCCGTGAAAGTTCTCTGTACATTTTCTAGGTCGGCAATTTCACCTGCCTTGAAAGGTGCTGTTAGTGTGCAGCAATATTCCAGCCTAGATAGAACAAGTGACCTGAAGAGTGTCATCATGGGCTTGGCCTCCCTAGTTTTGAAGGTTCTCATTATCCATCCTGTCATTTTTCTAGCAGATGCGATTGATACAATGTTATGGTCCTTGAAGGTGAGATCCTCCGACATGATCACTCCCAGGTCTTTGACGTTGGTGTTTCGCTCTATTTTGTGGCCAGAATTTGTTTTGTACTCTGATGAAGATTTAATTTCCTCATGTTTACCATATCTGAGTAATTGAAATTTCTCATCGTTGAACTTCATATTGTTTTCTGCAGTAGTAGTAGTAATAGTGGAAGTTGTAGTAGTAATAGTAGTGGAAGTAGTAGTAGTAATAGTAGTGGAAGTAGTAGTAGTAATAGTGGAAGTAGTAGTAGTAATAGTGGAAGTAGTAGTAGTAATAGTGGAAGTAGTAGTAGTAATAGTGGAAGTAGTAGTAGTAATAGTGGAAGTAGTAGTAGTAATAGTGGAAGTAGTAGTAATAGTAGTGGGAGTAATAGTAGTAATAGTGGAAGTAATAGTAGTGGAAGTAGTAGTAGTAATAGTGGAAGTAGTAGCAGTACTAGTAGTAATAGTAGTGGAAGTAGTAGCAGTACTAGTAGTAATAGTAGTGGAAGTAGTAGCAGTACTAGTAGTAATAGTAGTGGAAGTAGTAGCAGTACTAGTAGTAATAGTAGTGGAAGTAGTAGCAGTACTAGTAGTAATAGTAGTGGAAGTAGTAGCAGTACTAGTAGTAATAGTAGTGGAAGTAGTAGCAGTACTAGTAGTAATAGTAGTGGAAGTAGTAGCAGTACTAGTAGTAATAGTAGTGGAAGTAGTAGCAGTACTAGTAGTAGTGGAAGTAGTAGCAGTACTAGTAGTAATAGTGGAAGTAGCAGTACTAATAGTAGTAGTGGAAGTAGTAGCAGTACTAGTAGTAATAGTGGAAGTAGTAGCAGTACTAGTAGTAATAGTAGTAATAGTAGTGGAAGTAGTAGAACAGTAGCAGTAACAATAATAATAATGATACTAATATCAATAATTTTAATAAAGTACAAGTAGTTTTAACATCAGCAGTGTCTGCTGAACCCTTAAATCTGGGTGTCTGCTGAACCCTTAAATCTGGGTGTCTGCTGAACCCTTAAATCTGGGTGTCTGCTGAACCCTTAAATCTGGGTGTCTGCTGAACCCTTAAATCTGGGTGTCTGCTGAACCCTTAAATCTGGGTGTCTGCTGAACCCTTAAATCTGGGTGTCTGCTGAACCCTTAAATCTGGGTTACCTGGAGGTTACCTGGAGGTTATTCCGGGGATCAACGCCCCCGCGGCCCGGTCCACGACCAGGCCTCCCGATGGATCAGGGCCTGATCAACTAGGCTGTTACTGCTGGCCGCACGCAGTCCGACGTACGAGCCACAGCCCGGCTGATCCGGCACTGACTTTAGGTATCTGTCCAGCTCTCTCTTGAAGGCAGCCAGGGGTTTATTGGCAATTCCCCTAATGCTTGATGGGAGGCTGTTGAACAGTTTTGGGCCCCGGACACTTATGGTGTTTTCTCTTAGTGTACCAATGGCGCCCCTACTTTTTATTGGCGGCATTTTGCATCGCCTGCCCAGTCTTTTACTTTCGTAGTGAGTGATTTCTGTGTGCAGATTTGGGACCATTCCTTCCAAGATTTTCCAAGTGTAGATTATGATATATCTCTCCCTCCTGCGTTCCAACGAGTACAAGTCAAGTGCTTTCAAGCGTTCCCAGTAGTTAAGGTGCTTGACAGAACTTATACGTGCAGTAAAGGATCTCTGTACACTCTCTAGATCTGCGATTTCACCTGCTTTGTATGGAGATGTTAATGTACAGCAGTATTCCAGCCTAGAGAGAACAAGTGATTTGAAAAGGATCATCATGGGCTTGGCATCTCTCGTTTTGAAAGTTCTCATTATCCATCCTATCATTTTCTTTGCACGTGCGATCGTGGCACTGTTGTGATCCTTGAAAGTGAGATCCTCAGACATTACTACTCCCAGGTCCCTTACATTATTTTTCCGCTCTATTGTATGGCCGGAGTCAGTAGTATACTCTGTTCTAGTTATTATCTCCTCCAGTTTTCCATAACGGAGTAGTTGGAATTTGTCCTCATTGAACATCATATTGTTTACCGTTGCCCACTGGAAAACTTTGTTTATATCTTCTTGGAGGTTAACCGCGTCCTCAGCAGATGACAGCCTCATGCAGATCCTAGTATCATCCGCAAAGGATGATACGGTGCTGTGGTGTATATCTCTGTTTATGTCTGATATGAGGATAAGGAATAAGATGGGGGCGAGTACTGTGCCTTGTGGAACAGAGCTCTTCACTATGGCAGCCTCCGATTTAACTCTGTTGACCACTACTCTTTGTGTTCGATTTGTTAGGAAGTTGAAGATCCATCTCCCCACTTTCCCAGTTATTCCTTTAGCACATATTTTATGGGCTATTACACCATGATCGCATTTGTCAAATGCTTTTGCAAAGTCTGTGTATATTACATCTGCATTCTGATTTTCTTCCAGTGCATCCAAGGCCATGTCATAGTGATCCAGTAGTTGTGAGAGGCAGGAGCGACCTGCCCTGAACCCATGTTGCCCTGGATTGTGCAGATTTTGGGAATCCAGGTGATTTGCAATCCTGCTTCTTAGCACTCTTTCAAAGATTTTTATGATGTGGGACGTCAGAGCTATTGGTCTATAGTTCTTAGCTAATGCTTTGCTGCCACCTTTATGGAGCGGGGCTATATCCGTTGTTTTAAGTGACTGTGGAATCTCACCCATGTCCAAGCTCCTCCTCCATAGTGTACTTAGGGCACGCGAGAGGGGTTTCTTGCAGTTCTTAATGAAAACAGAGTTCCACGAGTCTGGGCCCGGGGCTGAGTGCATAGGCATGTTGTCAATGGCTTTTTCGAAATCTATCGGAGTTAGGGTAATGTCGGAAATCTGGCATACATTTATGGAGTTTTGAGGCTCATTCATGAAGAAATCATTTGGGTCGTCGATCCTCAGACCGATTAGTGGTTCACTAAACACAGAGTCGTACTGGGATTTCAATATTTCACTCATTTCCTTGTTGTCGTCTGTGTAAGTCCCATCCTGTCTGAGTAAGGGCCCGATACTAGATGTGGTATTTGCCTTGTTTTTGGCATATGAAAAGAAATATTTTGAATTTCTTTCAATTTCACTAATAGCTTTAAGCTCCTCCTGCCTCTCCTGGTTCCTGTAAGAGTCATTTAGCTTAAGTTCGATAGTTTCCACTTCCCTGGTCAGCGCCTCCTTTCGTGTATCAGATATTCTAGCACTCCTGAGGAGCTCAGTGACTCTTCGTCGTCTTCTGTAGAGGGAGCGTCTTTTTCTCTCCAGTTTACTCCTGCTTTTCTTCTTTCTTAGGGGAATATGCCTAGAACATGCTTCGGCTACCAGGAAGTTGATCCTTTCAAGGCACTGGTTTGGGTCCATGTCATTTAAGACATCTTCCCAACATGTTTCGTTTAGGACATGGTTTACCTGGTCCCAGTTGATGTTCTTGTTGTTGAAATTGTATTTTGGGAAGACACCTTCACCGGTACATGCATTCTGCTGTTCAGGACCCCTATGCATGTACGTCTGGACTTCGATTAGATTGTGATCGGAATTAGTTGTTTTTGATATTCTTATGTCTCTTATCAGGTCCTCATTATTTGTGAAGATAAGGTCAAGTGTGTTTTCTAGTCTTGTTGGCTCCACTATCTGCTGGCTTAAGGTGTGTTTTTCGCAGAGACTTAGTAGCTCATGTGTGTGAGACCTTTCATCTGCGCTACCTCCGGGGATTGTTTCAGCTATAACATTATTTGCTACATTTTTCCATTTTGTATGCCTTAGGTTGAAATCACCAAGCAGTAAGATGTTTGGGGATGGAGCTGGAAGGTTTTCCAAACAGTAATCGATTTTCAGTAGCTGTTCCTTGAACTGTTGAGAGGTTGTATCTGGTGGCTTGTATACAACCACAATGACTAGGTTTTGGTTCTCGATCTTTATTGATAGAACTTCAACTACATCATTTGTGGTGTTCAGCAACTCCGTGCAGATAAGGGACTCTTTGACATACAGGCCAACCCCCCCTTGTTGCCTGTTTTTTCTGTCGCATCTAAAAAGGTTGTAACCACTTATCCATATTTCACTGTCAAAGTGATCTTTTGTGTGAGTCTCTGTGAAGGCTGCAAACATTGCATTAGACTCCACTAGAAGTCCACTGATAAAAGGTATTTTGTTGTTGGTGGATGGCTTAAGGCCCTGTATATTAGCAAATATGAACGAGGTTGTATTCTGTGTTTGTTGGGGGGATTTTGTTATTGGCATCAGTAGTTGTAATTCTGGAGGGCCATGGGTGGCCACTGGCTGCGCCTCCAGTCCAACAAGGCTCCAAGGTGGTGGACTATTTTTGTTATTTCCTTCCATTTTCTTTTTTCGTTTCCTGCCACTAAAAAATCACCTGGAGTTGGGTAGTCGTAGCTACTATTGTTTGTCCTGTGGGGTCTGTGCCTCCTGGTCCCTTTTAGATGGTATGCAGGGCACTCGATGTTGTAACACTGCTTCTGGAGGACCGAGGAGTGGCACATTTTTGGGTGAAAGAAAGTACAGGAAGAAGAGCGACACACTCCTTTAGACAGGAGGTCGCTACATTTTTTGGGATGGTCAAAGTTGCATGTCCCATTTTTTTCCCCTGTTATTCCATGCTTACGGATGCCCCAAGCATAATATTTGCACAAATTCACCTTTGGTTGAGAATTGTTGGGAGGTGTGTTTTCAATTTCTGCAGGTTCTGGGACTGCACTATAATCCTCAGTATCCAAGCCAGGGCCACCCCGTCCTGGATTCCATCTACTTTCCCCAGTAGAGGAAGGAGACTCCTCTCCAACATCTGTACTGTGGGCCACGGTCTTGTGCAATGATGGTTGTATATTTACTGTTTTTGTGGTGGTTTGGGTAGTGTCCCTAGGAGAGTCTGGGCTGGCAGTAAGGCTGGGGGCTGGGTCTGGGTCAGCACTGGGGCTGGGGGATGGGGCTGGGGCTATGACTGTGATGGTTGCATAAGAGTCTACTCCAGAGGAGGGCTCCTCTACTACATCTGTACTAGGGGATATGGCATTGGTAGCTGTGGAGGAGTCTTTAACTGAATCCAGATTTTCACAATGGCTGGGGGCTGGGTCTGGGTCAGCCCTAAGGCTGGGCACTGAACTAGCTGTTGTTTTTGTTTCCCGTGTTTTTTCTAGTGTGTATCTGCTTATTTTTGGGTCAGTTTTTGTAGACTGGGCATTCTCTGTGTTAGACTTTACTCCTCTCCTATCTTCCCATGCTCTATATACTCCAGGTAGACTATTCAATAGTTCCTCCCTTTTCTCGTGTTTATTGTTTATTAACCTCCTGAGTGCTTTCCTGATATCTATCCATAGTTCCACATCCCTGTTGCAGATCCAGAAACACCTATCTAGATAGATGTCATTTTTGGTTGCAGTGTTTATTCTTGCACAGGTAACATGATGTTTTGAAAAGCAAGGTTGCATGTGATTCTAGATTGTTTCCCAAGAGCCTTTCTACATGTCCCACAGGTATACTGTACTGCCATCCTGCCTGTATCCTATTTGCAACTGGGTACCACAAGAGCTTGATCTTCACTTTACCTTTCAGCTCTGCACGCAGGTGTGGGTGTTATAGGTCAATACATGGGTATGTGGGATGTAATTAGCATGGAGACTTATTACCCATTAAAAACTTTTATGTTGTATAACATCATATATCATACATCCTACAGCATCTGATTCCTGTCATGATCACTGCTGTTTATCTTGTCCTGGACAGTTATATGTAGTGGTGGTGGCTGGGTTTCGGTGATGAAAGGTAGTTCGGTGGTCAGGAGAATTGGGTATGGGTGCCAATAGGGGGGGTGAGGACCATCCCTTCTGGTTGGGGTGTCGGAGGGGGAGGGTGGCGAGAGGATTTGGTGGTGGTTTATCCTTTTCCACTATCCAGTCACTGCATGTTCACTGTTTCCCTGCACATCAATCAACTATCTCTTATTTTATTATTTCTACTATGGCTTAATACTTATCCAGTTTGTATCCCCACGTCTCCACTTTGCTTGGTTTGGTGATAAGTGGGTCCATGGTATGGGTACCAGCAGGGAGGGAACAACCCCCGCTGGTTGGGGTACGAAGGGGCGGGGGAGAGGTGGGGGGATCAGTGGGGTGACCGTAAACTTGAGCAGTTGTTCCCATATAATTACACCATAGCTTACACTAGCACTCGGTTTTAAAGGATTACTCTCATCCACAATTCAGTACACTATATCACTGCCTATTCAAATCCTTTTTCCTCGTTATAACACCTGTACGATAGTTTACATTTCTCTGTCGCCTCTGGCAATAATTTTCCTGGTGAGTGGTCAACCCATATATATATTCCATATATTGTACACTATGTATTGGGTATTTAACGGTCGTATGCTCAATTTATGTATGCTGTGATTCCCTGCACCTCAATGCTACCATCACTCGTTTCATATCTGTTGACTATAGTAGTTACTTATCCGTTATTAACACTTCACTGGACCTCTGGCAATAGTTCGCTAGTGCCAGTCGCTTGTAAGATATTCCCCTTTCTACACTATATTGTAGAGGTAACGGTTGTATGCTCAAATTATGTATGCTGTGATTCCCTGCACCTCAATGCTACCATCACTCTTTTCATATCTTATGACTATAGTAGTTTCTTATCCGTTATTAACACTTCACTGGGCCTCTGGCAATAGTTCGCTAGTGCCAGTCGCTTGTAAGATATTCCCCTTTCTACACTATATATTGAACGCTATACTTGGGGATAATTTGGATTGCTCTTATCTACAGTTTAGTTCACTATGCCACTGCACATATATATCCTTGTCACTCACTATATTACTTATAGATAGATAGATCGATATTCGTTTATTTCCACTTGTGTCGATACCCGGCAATAATTCACTAGTGCTGGTCAGGCCTATTTCCCACGGTAACCGTTTCTCCACCGGCACTCTCTATGTGACACTATAATCACTATTTTCCTATTTAGCGTTCACTGATATTCCTTTTTTTGTGTTCAAAGGAGTATATGCACTTTATGGTTGCACACGCTTATTTCCCGCATTCTGTTCCCTTCACTGCCATCAAGACACGCAGTTTTTGACGGAGCACAAACGCCCGCGACTGTCCCCTCAGTCCGTGTACGGACTGAGGGGTGTCTGCTGAACCCTTAAATCTGGGTGTCTGCTGAACCCCTAAATCTGGGTGTCTGCTGAACAATTATATCTGGGTGTCTGCTGAACCATTAAATCTGGGTGTCTGCTGAGCCATTAAATCTGGGTGTCTGCTGAGCCATTAAATCTGGGTGTCTGCTGAACAATTAAATCTGGGTGTCTGCTGAACAATTAAATCTGGGTGTCTGCTGAGCCATTAAATCTGGGTGTCTGCTGAGCCATTAAATCTGGGTGTCTGCTGAACCATTAAATCTGGGTGTCTGCTGAACAATTAAATCTGGCTGTCTGCTGAACCATTAAATCTGGCTGTCTGCTGAACCATTAAATCTGGCTGTCTGCTGAACCATTAAATCTGGGTGTCTGCTGAACCATTAAATCTGGGTGTCAGCTGAACAATTAAATCTGGGTGTCTGCTGAACCATTAAATCTGGGTGTCTGCTGAACAATTAAATCTCGGTGTCTGCTGAACAATTAAATCTCGGTGTCTGCTGAACAATTAAAGCTGGGTGTCTGCTGAACCATTAAATCTGGGTGTCTGCTGAACCCTTAAATTTGGGTGTCTGCTGAACCCTTAAATCTGGGTTTATGATAAACCCTTAAATCTGGGTGTCTGCTGAACAATTAAATCTGGGTGTCTGCTGAACAAGCTGGGTGTCTGCTGAACCATTAAATCTGGGTGTCTGCTGAACCATTAAATCTGGGTGTCTGCTGAACCATTAGATCTGGGTGTCTGCTGAACCCTTAAATCTGGGTTTATGATGAACCCTTAAATCTGGGTGTCTGCCTAACCCTTAAATCTGGGTGTCTGACGAACCCTTAAATCTGGGTGTCTGCTAAACCCTTAAATCTGGGTGTCTGCTAAACCCTTTAATCTGGGTGTCTGCTGAACCCTTAAATCTGGGCGTCTGCTGAACCCTTAAATCTGGGTGTCTACTGTAGCCTAACATCTGCTTATCTGCTATACATTAACATCCGGGTGTCTGCTATTCATTAACATCCGGGTGTCTGCTATTCATTAACATCCGGGTGTCTGCTATACCCTAACATCCGGGTGTCTGCTGTACCCTAACAGTCGGGTGTCTGCTGCACCCTAACATCCGGGTGTCTGCTGTTCCCTAACAGTCGGGTGTCTGCTGTATCCTAACAGTCGGGTGTCTGCTGTACCCTAACATCCGGGTGTCTGCTGTACCCTAACAGTCGGGTGTCTGCTGCACTTGTACAGGTCACCAGAATATTAATGAGTACGCATTAAATAAACATCTGTTGGACGCCATAATGTTTTGTTAAATACTTTGGTAGTGATAGTACTGTATGTCATGTCAGTGCCCTTTATTACAGTTCTTGTGGTGATAACAGTACTGTATGTCATGCCAGCAACCTTATTACAGTTCTTGTGGTGATAACAGTACTGTATGTCATGCCAGCAACCTTATTACAGTTCTTGTGGTGATAACAGTACTGTATGTCATGCCAGCAACCTTATTACAGTTCTTGTGGTGATAACAGTACTGTATGTCATGCCAGCAACCTTATTACAGTTCTTGTGGTGATAACAGTACTGTATGTCATGCCAGCAACTTTATTACAGTTCTTGTGGTGAGAAGTTTTTTTCACAGTGTACGTGTTACCATGTGTTTTTCTGACGTGTTTTTTCATATCCTGTTATCTTGTAACATGTTATCTTTTGTTATCGCTTAACATACATTATCTATAAGGCGTATTATGGACTGGAGTGTCTCGTATTATGTCATATAGTGCTGTGCACTAACATTGGTGTAGTATCCTCAAGGACTCTTGGGTAAACTTTACTTAACTCTGTTTCTAAATAGTTCCTTGGGAACAATGTGAAGCCGAAGCATCAGAATGGATATATATACTGCCAAAGATGAACCGCAGAGAATCTTGAAGATAGAGGAGGCGGGGCCCATTATTGAGAGGCACTGTAGCCAGCATGGGCCAGTAGGCTTGCTACAGTTCTTCTCAATTCTTACATTATTGCTTCTAATAGCGGACCCCACCTCTTCCGTCACCTCACCTTGGGCAGTAAAAGCCTCCATTCTCATGCTTAAGCTTCACATTGTTCCTGCCTGTGGAGCTGAACTCTTCTGCAGACTGAGGGACTGACCACCTTAACACTACTACTTCATGGTTAATGGACTCATCACCTCATCGTTACACCTCTACTTGTGCTGCTGCTGCTTCTGTATTCGACTGAAGAAGCCTACTGTGTAGATGACACGTTTCGACAGTAAAGATAGCAATCTGTGTCTTATTCATCTACTTGTCGGTATTATATACGTTTTTTAATAATTATTTCTTTTTACAGTCTAGGAGAGTCTGGTCTGAGACCGGGCCGCGGGGGCAATGACCTGCAACCAGTGACAGACATAACTATTTTAACACGCAACTTCTCCGACAAATACCAGCTGCGTCACCATGTTGACATTGCAGAATCTTGGAAGTATTCTTGGATACATAAACGTGGGACTTTCTACCTCCACTCCTGAGCTCTAACATCTGGATACATGTTTTATAAAGTTAAATTTATGGGTTAATTACTTGAGAATTGTTTCGTATTTCTTGTTCTGAGGTCAGATGTCTTGAACTGATCTAACAAGCCCCTTGCAGCCAGCGGCCTGCAGGCCTCAATAGCCATCACAATCTGGCAGATCAAGCATTTGTTGCACTTAGTTATCCAGTTTCCTCTTGAAAACTTCTACCTTTGTTCGTGCAAGAGCTGTTATCCTGCTTTGTAGGTGATACATGACAACACCTCAGGATGCAAGCCACTGAAGTTGACTGCAGGTGTTAGGAGACTTGCATATAAGACGCGCCATGCAGTTCGCCTAACCATGGACTCAGTTCCCAAGTCTTTTTCGTTGTAAGTTGAGCGTGGAAGCCCTTATAAAACTGGTAAACATACCCATAAACATTTGGACGTCTTCTAGTCGTGAATCCTTCCTAATTAACAAAGTGAACACATTGGTCCTAAAAGACTTGCAAGCACGTAGAAAGTCATTGCAAGCTGAGTTGGTTAAGATTTTTATCGGATTTTTAGCCCTGAAGGGATAGCTAGCCAGGATAACCCAAGAAAGGTAGCGCGTCATTTAGGGACTGTCTTGTTTCCATTGGAGTCCCCGGTCTTGTCCCCCAGGACGCGACCCACAGCAGCCGACTAACACCCAGGTACCTACTTGCTTGCTAGGTGAGCGGGAACAAAAGATGTAAGAAACACGCCGAGTGTTTCTATCCTTGCCGGGATCGAACCACGGTCACTTTGAAGCGAGAGCGTTGACCATCAGGCCATGGGCCGCGGGTTCACTGCTTCCCCACCCCACTTCCCCATCCTCCGAAAATCTGGGTGCCAGGCTTACTTTATCTTCTTATTGAGAAGTATCAGCCTCCACTGTAACATGACCATTGCAATGGTCATGTTACAGTGAACTGGAACATTCATTCTTATTGTGCTGAGTAACATCTCACTGGGAATGCAGTGTTTGAGGCATAACAGAAGGTTGTAATCTTAAATATTTTAACTGTGAGACTACTGAATGAAAAGTTTGTCACTAGAACTGTATACATAAGGAACCCAAACAACCTTCGATTTAAATCAGCTAACAGGAACAATAACAGCAACAATAACACAAGCTGAGCTTTTAGAAGGTTTTCTCATGATTTTATCCCCTCAAGGGAGGTTCCTTGATGCTGGTGAGGGACTCTTGATCTAGGGAATTGGATCTGTGCTCCAGTTCCCTGGAGTGAGCCTGAATGCCTTCCCCCCACTCACGGGCGCTGTATAATCCTATGGGTTTAGCGCTCCCCCATGATTATAATCTCATGATTTTATTTTTTTTTCATGTTGGATGGCTTCTCTTTATTTGATTATATTAATAATCTTGGATGGCTTGCATTCATGTTATGATGGGTGCTATTCTCAACATATATATCTTGTAAAAAAATCTGATCTTGGCTAGTAAAATATTGTATTTTTACTGATGCTTGGGGGTGATAATTGTGGCAGGTAATAGGTGTGGAACTGCCTATTTGCACAGGTCTTGTGCAGACTCGCATCAACCCTCCCCACATATTTCCATAACAAACCTTATAAAAAAAAATTGTTGGCTTGGACCAGCCTCGTTTGATATTTAACTGGTCATTTGGGCTGTTGCTGCTGGTGGCCTGCTGGCCCAAATATCCATCACAGCCTCGTTGATCTGGCACCTCTACCTGGAGAGCATTCCGGAGATCAACGCCCCCGCAGCCCGGTCCACGACCAGGCCTCCCGGTGGATCTTGCCTGATCAACCAAGCTGTTACTGCTGGCCATATGCAGTCCATACGAACCACAGCCCAGCTGATCCGGCACCGACTTTAAATATCTGTCCAGCTCCCTCTTGAAGGTAGAGGTCTATTGGTAATTCCCCTTATGCCTGGTGGGAGGCTGTTGAACAGTCTTGGGCCCTGGACACTTATTGTGTTTTAGTGTACCAATGGCGCCCTACTTTTCATTGGGGGTATTTTGCACCGCCTGCCCAGTCTTTTACTTTCATAGGGAGTAATTTCTGTGTGCAGATTAGGGACCATTCCTTCTAAGATTTTCCAAGTGTAGATTATGATATACATCTCTCGCCTGAGTTCCAACGAGTACAAGTCAAGTGCTTCCAAGCGTTCCCAGTAGATAAGGTGTTTGACGGAACTTATACGTGCAGTAAAGGTTCTCTGTACACTCTCTAGATCTGCAATTTCACCTGCTTTGACTGGAGATGTTAATATACAGCAATATTCCAGCCTAGAGAGAAGTGATTTAAAAAGGATCATCATTGCCTTGGCTTAACTTGTTTTGAACGTTCTCATTATATAACGAGTTTGTTTGGTGATGCTGGTAGCGGGGAGTAAATGATACGTCTTCGGAGGCTTCTTTACTTTAATTGCAAAGTCGTGGTGGGTACACAGGCTTGTGTGTTGTGCCCATGGCCCGGTAGGACCATCCCACGAGGGAGAGAGCTAGTAGGCCTTATTTCTTGCTGCTAGGCCACTGAGTGAGTGCGAGTGGGACCAGCGTCCCACTGACTTTGGCAGGTCTAGTGCTGCAAAATATGAACTAAGCTGGTAGACAGCCTAGGCTGTCTGTGCAGACAGTACAGGCTGTCTACATACGCTTGGCCACCTACCTCGCGTCCCGACGTAACAATACTGGTGGTAAAAAAAAACTCGGTCCTCGTAGGAACAGGGCACAGAACACAAACATGTATATACATATGGACATGGAAAAAATTTCCTACAGGGAGGGAAGAAAAAAACATGTGGGGTGTGCTAAACATCGTGGTCATAGGTAGTGAGCGTCGAAGGGCATTACTGCACGCCTTCCTGCGTCTGGACAAATACTGCAACACAGGAGACATTGTGGCTGAGCTGTGAGAGCTGTGACGTAACGGGGTACGGTCTCCTCTGGAGCGGTGAAGCAGTCATCGAAGGAGTCACTGCAGGTTTTCACTCAACCTGGGGCACGACATGCTGGTGCCCTCGAGTGAGGCGTCGACAAAACTCGGCAACTGGGCAGGACTACTTCTGGCAAGCGACTCAGGAGGACACTTCTGGACTGGTACTGTCGCTGGGCTGTCACCGCTGGCGAGCGTGGAGTGAGTCGTGGAGCGAATCGTGGCAGAGACGACTGGGCAAAACATCTGGGAGTAGTAACATCATACACCAGACTGCAGTGAGCGAGCTAGCAGTCAAAGTGACATCATCTTTGTGCAGGCTGCTCACTGAAGCTTGTAACACGAGGCTGACACAGCGCCTGCTGACAGGGCTAACTGCGGCTTGACATGTATCATTCTCTCGGCAGTTGGAGTTATAGCAGAGGTTAGTCTAAGCGTCCCCAGACTTGTTTCTCTACATATAACTGCACTCTGAAGGTCTGGAGGTGAAGTGAAACAAATCTTGATGGGAATCATAGCAGGTACGATTCTGCAGAACATCACGAGCGACGAGCATAAGAGCTTTCTGTACAAAGGGGCTCATACGCTCAGGCTGACTAATATCAGCTGTCAAACACGCTGGTCACACTGGGTGACTAACACAGTGGTGCTACTCAGGGGTCTGGCCGCAGATCACACTGGACACACGAAAAACTTTACACACACCTGCGGTACATGTAGTAC
The DNA here is from genome assembly GCF_038502225.1 of Cherax quadricarinatus. Lineage (NCBI taxonomy): Eukaryota > Metazoa > Arthropoda > Malacostraca > Decapoda > Parastacidae > Cherax > Cherax quadricarinatus. The sequence goes on from NC_091345.1 coordinate 27,222,269, forward strand.
AACATGGCTTAACTAGCAAATGATGCTTTTCTGTGCACAAAATTGACACTAAGCCATACATTAACATGTGAGAACACTGTGAGGAATTAATTAACACACGACATATATCTTCTCTCAGTCTTCTTGACAATACTGACAAAATTGCTGAAACACTCGATGTGACATCATGTGATGTCAGGCGTGATGTCGTGAGGTGACGTCAGCAGACATCTCGAGGTGACGTCAGCAGACATCGTGATGTCATGAAGTCGGGCAACAGCATCAGTAACTCGCGTGGCTTGTAGATCCACGTGGCTTCGTCCACACCTCACGTGGCATTGGGATCCACGTGGTGTCGTGATCTATGTGGCATGCTGATCCACATGGCTTGCTGATCCACATGACTTGTTGATCCATGTGGCTTGCTGATCTATGTGGCTTGCTGATCTATGTGGCATGCTGATCTATGTGGCATGCTGATCCATGTAGCTTCGAGGGGCCTCGGGCACTCGGATACACAGCTCTGGCAATGAATTCACACGAAAAACAGCAGAGGGAGTGAGCAGTGGTGAGTGCATGGTAGGCTGGTGAGGTGTGAGTGTACAGCAGGGTGAGCGTGGGCGAGGCAAGGAACGGCCACTTCCTCTCAAACCACAACATGGTGAAATACTCACACTGAACACAGAAATCACCACAAAACTCGCCTCTGGCTTGAAGAAATAGCTGTGCTGAGCTGAACAACAGCAGAACATACAAGTGGCGCTGAACATGTGACTTGAGAAACAGCGTGGGACGCTGTGGCATGGGGCCACTGGGATGCCACTTACAATTCTTGAAGAAATTCGGCAAATTTTGGCTGGATCCTGCTTGTACCTGTGTCTTGATGCTGAAACGTGCAGACACAACAACAGGATAACTCGTTGAGAGACAGATGCTTCTTGTATAGGGTGATAAAGTGAAGATGAGGAATAGTAGACTTGTGTCTTGCTTCTAGGCCGCTGAGTGAGTGAGAGTAGTAGAGTGAGTGGGACCAGCGTCCCACTGACTTTGGACTGGCCTAGAGGGCAGCACTTGAGTGCCGTGAAATATGAACTAAGCTGGCAGTCAGCATAGGCTGTCTGTGCAGACAGTGTCATGATTGTAATTAATTTCCTTATTCTGAAAGTTCTTTTTACCCCCCCCCCATTATCTTCCTAATGTGGTGATATTTGCCTTATTGTGCTCTTTGAAAAAAAGTTCGGCCAACATAATTACTCCCAGGTCTTTCTCTCAGTAGTAGTAACTGGAAAAGACTTGATGTAGTACTTGGTAAGCTTGAAGAAGCCAATTTAAAGATCAAACTGTCTAAATGTCAATTTTTCAGATCAGAAATTAAGTTTCTTGGTCACGTAGTCACTCCTAGAGGGGTTACGACTGACCAAAGTAAAGTAACTGCAGTACTAAATTTTCCAACTCCCAAAACTGCTGATGCCGTAAGATCCTTTGTGGGCTTAGCAGGTTTTTATAGATCTTTCATTGCCAATTTTTCTTCCATAGCTGCTCCTCTAACTGAGTTGCTTAAGAAAGATGCTCCTTTTGTTTGGACCTTCCGTCAAGAAAGAGCATTCCAAACTCTAAAAGAAAAGCTAACATCTGCTCCAATTTTGAAATTTCCAGATTTTTCTAAGCCCTTCTATCTGACAACTGATGCTAGTTCAATTGGCATAGGTGCCGTACTAGCTCAGAAGACCGATGGCAAGTACAACGCAATTGCATTTGCTAGCCGAGTCCTTACGAAGGCTGAACGTAATTATACAGTAACTGAGCAAGAAGCTTTAGCAATAGTATGGTCTTTAAAGCACTTCCGAGACATTATTTATCAGTACTCTGTTCATGTCTTGACAGACCATGCTCCACTGATACCCTTATTCCAGAACAAACAACCTACTGGAAGGTTAGCCAGATGGACCTTGACTATCCAAGAGTTCAATCCCACCTTTGAGCATTTACCTGGCAAGTCAAATGTAGTCGCAGATGCCTTATCGCGACATGTTAGTATAGTAACTGCAGACCCTCCATTTAGTGCTGAAGATGTAAAGAATGCTCAACGAACAGATCCCATGTGGTCTGGTGTGATTCGATTCCTGCTCCAGGAAGATCTTATTCTGACTGTGAAGCCACCAGCACCCATCAGTGACTTTGTCATGAACCAAGAATTACTGTATCCAACAGCCGAGTTGGGTACTCCTAGCAGAAGAGTATACCAGTTAGTAATTCCACAGTCACTAGTGAATGTAGCCTTAGAGCTAGTTCACGATGTACCAGGTGTTGCACACCCTGGTATGGATCGTTCAGTAAAACAAGCCAGATTGAAATACTTTTGGCCTCGTATGGCAACTGATATTTCTGAGTATGTTAAGAAATGTAGTGTCTGCATGCAACATAAAGGTAATGCTAATGGTCCTAATCCAATCCAAGTATATCCAACTACTAGCGAACCGTGGGAAAGAGTTGCGCTAGATTTGTTAACTAATTTCCAATGTTCCCTCCAAGGTAACAAACATCTGTGTGTTATGGTAGACCATTTCACCAGATATTGTGAGTTAGTTCCTATTGCAGACAAGACTGCTGAGACAGTAGCTAAAGCGTTTAAAGAACGCATTATCTGCAGGCATACCACCCCTAAGTCACTAGTAACAGATAATGGAGGTGAATTCTGTAATGAGATTCTTGAAAATTTGTGTATCTTGTACAAGATCTCTAAATCCACCATTGTTCCTCATCATCCTGCCAGCAATGGGTTAGCGGAACGAACCAATAAGAAAGTACTTGATGTCTTGAGAGCCACTATCAATCCCAACAGTGAAACTTGGGATGAAGTTATACCTGATGTGCAGTGTGCTATAAATTCTGCTTACAATGTTTCTATAGGTGACACTCCACATTATGCATTGTATGGTGTAGATAAACGTTTGCCTTATGAGTTGTTATATTCTAATCCGAAACCAAATTACAACCCTGATGATTTCATAGCAACTCGTACCAGCTTAGCTCAGTGTTTTTAGAAGAATCCGTGAAACACTTCATAAATCAACAGCAGAATTTACAAGAGTCGCAAACACTCGAGCAAAGCCATCCAAAATCAAAGTAGGTTCGAGAGTTATGCTGATTAACTTTAACAAAACGTCTGCAATGCCAAAGCTTGATCAAAAGTTTGTTGGTCCTTATCGAGTAGTTGAACATATCACTGGTAATAAGTATAAGGTTAGAGAGATTAGTACTGGTCAGTATAAAGAATCGCATTTAGATCATATGAAGTTAGTATGTGATGATAATGATGTTCCAACCCAGACTAATGTGACAGACTCTGACAATCCTCCTGATCCTGTACTCTCTTCCTCTGATACTCAGTCAGACGATCAACCTGAATGTCGTTATTCCCTACGTACACGACAGGTATTGAGAAATCCTCAAATATCATTTGTAACATCCAATTCAGATTTGCCTCAAATACAGCATGAGTTAGCCAATGCTACAGAGTTTGATCCTCCCAGAGATGACACCCATTCTGCATATGTCAATCTCACCCTAGCAGAGTTGGGGTTAAATGTAAATAACCTGTATAGATGAATAATTACAGTATCAACTTATCAGTATTCAAGAATTTTTTTTTTTGTGTTCATGTTCTCTCCGCATTCTGAGAGTTAACAGTCTAGATTTGAGTGCACCGAATCTGCCTTTCTGTTAAACACTCTTTCTTTGTATATATTCCTTCCTCAGAATCCATAGATCACATGAATACAGATCGATCGATCAAAGTTTTTTTTTATCACTTCTATTGTGTAATCTCAACATTGAGTTTTAAGTTGTGCTATATTATACCTTGTATTGCATTACAGTTTCAGTTACGTAAGCTTCCATTCCAATGTTCTACTTATGTATGTTATAATGTTTAATTGTTGTGTACTTTAACATTGTATAGAATCAGCCCAAGCCGTATACCTGCCATCTCTAGTTTGTATTAGTTGTATGTCGGGACGACATACGTTAGCATCGCCGAGCTCTCAGTAGTAGTAACCAGTTACCAGTAACCAGTGTACCAGTTGACTCACTCACTACCAACCGTCTCTGCCTGAGTCACTGTCTATTCATATTGTGCTGACCTAGCAGTATTCAAAGACCCCCTCACATATGGGTACTGTGGGCGGCCAGTCAGTGTTACGAGAGGAGCAAGGAGACTAGGTCACGGCTGTAGGGCTCTCTCCACATTATCTGTAATTATACGTACTACCAGCCTACGTGAGTATTATTTTACCCAATCCACGTGTTCGAACTCCCACATGATATTTCACGTGTTCCTTTTGTTTTATTTGAAGATCCTCTTGGAGTTATATATACAGTGTCCATTTTGAGTTCATTCTTTCCCTATCTAAGCAGCTGGAACTGACCAACATTGAACATCATGTTCTCTATTATCCTCTGGGGCAATGTGTTTTCGCGTGTTTTCACGTCTTCTACCAGTGTGGCTTTCATGGTTATTTTAGTCTCATGTACAAACTAAAAAGGTTTCTGCACTCCCTGCTGTGGTTTCATTTAGTGGTTTTGGACCATAGACTGATGATTATTATGCAGGATTCTGCATTGTTATTATAATGTTTATAAAGCTTTTGGTGCGGTGAAAAATGCTCCATAAGTGTCAGTGGAGGAAGGCTGTTCTGAATAGACGTGTCTAAGACACCCAGTTGAGAGAGCCAGTGGCGACAGAGAGGTGTGCGGAAGGCAGTAACCGGTGGTTAGTTGCTGAACGAGGTCTGATGGAGTATGTAAGTTGTGGTGTTTAGTGTTGGTTGGGCCATATGTTGTTTTTGGTGATTTTGTTTGTACTCTCATGATATTACTTGTAAAGCCCTAGTATGTGGGGAGGCCTGTTTAAGATTTGGAGAGTACAGGTGAAATGTTTTTGCCTGCAGGCTAAGGACCGGCAGAAGGGTGGGGTCATAGAGACCCACTGTTTTCATATAGCCTAACTTTATATAACTAGTAGCAGTGCACTAGCGAGCTATTTTGTATTATACAGAGGGTGGGTTGTGTATTGTATAAATAAAGCTACTCTCGGTCCTCTAATTAATCTGTTTTCTTCTTGATCTGATAAATTGTTCCGAATTATGCTGGAGATGTTGAAGGAGATAAGTGAGACTCAAGCAGAGAATGAAGAAGGGAAGGTAGAGACTGTTAAATCATTTATATTTTTATTAAAATGAATTTAACTATCCTGATAACAGTATTGTCCAGCTGTAACTCTTTTGGTGAATTTACCTTTCTGGCCCCAGGATGATGCATTTTGTTTAATATTTTAAGTGCCCCTAGACAAGGCTTTAAGCTCTTGGGCGCCAGTTTCAATACGCAATTATAAATGTTTAACACTTTTTTTTTTAATTTTGCTCATTTTCTGTTCATCGTCAGTATATGAGAGTCCATTTTTATTAAGGGTTCACTTCTACAGGTAGTGGATTTTGCGTATGTGCAGAAATATTTGGGGTATGCTGCAGTATCCTGGATCGCCTTTCGTTCCCTTTGTGTTTCTTCTGTTTGGTATGACTGCTTAAGTTTCCGCACTGTCTCAGTGATCTCTCGTTGTGACGCATTCTTGTTTTTAAGCAAACCACGGTACAGGCGAGGAAAGAACTCGCGGTTAGTGAGTCATAAAACTCCAGACTGACGCGTTAGCCACTGGACCAGCTGGCTACAATAAGATTCATCCAACCAGGAGTGTTTATACACCATAGGAAGGTTAGCATAGGCACCACTGTGACCAAAAACTTGGTTTGTTTGCAGTCGTGTCATTACGATTTCGTGAGTCATGTTTTTATGTAATTCGGTACCCTTTTTCTTCTTTTGTACCATCTCCTATGCTCTTTATGGTTAGTAAGACACATAGGCAACAGTTAGGCAGCTTTATTCTGAAACGTTTCGCCTACACAGTAGGCTTCTTCAGTCGAGTACAGAAAGTAGGCAGGAGCATTAGTGATGTGAAGACGATGTAATCAGTCCATCACTCTTGTAATCAGTCCATCACCCTTGTAATCAGTCCATCATCGATGTAATCAGTCCCTCAGCCTGGAGAAGAGTTCTTTTCCATAGTCTGAAACAATGTGAAGGTCAAGCGACAGTATGGAGACTTATATACTGTCGGAAGGAGAGGTGCAAAGTAGTAGAAGAAAGAATGTAATCACGTTTCAGAATAAAGATGCCTAGATGTTGCCTGTGTGTCTACTTACCAACCTGTCGGTATTGTATACCATTTTGATATTCACTTTGTCAGACACTGCAACACAGTGGCATCTTGGTACAGGAGAGAAAACACTTTGGACAACTTTTTCAAGTGAGAATGGTTGGATCTGAGAGGGACGTGACCTCTCAGTGATTACATTCTTTCTTCTACTACTCAACATCTCTCCTTCCGACACTGTCGCTTGATCTTCACATTGTTTCAGGCTATGGAACAGGCTGAGGGACTGGCAACCTCAAATCTACGTCTTCAAGGGTGATGGACTGATTATATCGTCTTCACATCTCTACTGCTCCTGCCTACTTTCTGTTCTCGACTGAAGAAGCCTACTGCGAAACGTTTCAGAATAAAGATGCCTGTGTCTTACCAACCTGTCGGTATTGTGTACCATTTTGATATATGCTCTGTATATCGGATCTTCTAGATTTCTTCAATGGTACATATTTTATAAAAACCTTGTATACTTCTGTATTCAGCTTTTCCGGTCACTGGTGAGGATTTATGATGCTCGTGACTGTTTCTCACGTTATATCTGATAGTTCTTGATTAATTTTGTCCCGGTCAGTTGTATGGTTGTTGAGGTTAAACTTACTCGTACGTTGTTGCTGTAGTTCCCCCAACTCTGAGTTTATACTAGTTTGTACTTTTATAATATTTTCAGGGTATATTGTTTCTGTGATTGTTATTTCTCTGATTAGTTGCTTATTGTTTGTGAAGATCAAATCCAGTGTATTTACATTTCTAGCGGGATCATTTATTTGTTGGTTTAAAGTAAATTTTTCACAAAACCTCATTAGTTCCTGGTATATACCTGTTAAATTAGATATAATATAATAAACCAACTTCCATTACATTTATGAGGTTGAAATCTCCAAGGAGGAAAATATTGGTGTGGGGTTTTCCAGCCTTTCAAGACAACTTTATCTGATCTGTGAATTCCTCAGCCGTTGCTGACGGTGGTTTATATACTAAGATAACTACCAAATTCATCTTTTTACTTTAATACCTAGAATTTCTTCCGTATCATTGGATGAATCGAGCAGTTAGCATGTGCAACGGAAATGTATTTATCATAGTCCTACTCCTCCCTGTGACCTATTAATTCTGTCATATCTATACATATATTCAGTGGGCACAAGAGAATATTGTATTTACATTCGTGGTCCCAGATTGTTCAGCATGTAACCAGAAGGTATCAGAAACACTGCTGGGACACGTGTAGAAGTCTTCAAGAGAAAATTGGACACGTATTTCCACCAGGTTCTGGATCAATCAGGCTGTGATGGATGTGTGGGCTAGCCAGGTTGACCAGGCAAGCACTAGAACGTTGCCAGTGCCGTGCTCCGGGGGTAGAAACACTCCCGAAACTCATCAAAGGTATATCAAAGACTCCTTAATTACTGGGCAGCTAGGGAGCCAGTGAACGAGCCAGGAAGCCAGCCAACCTGCCCGCCAGCTTGCCCGCTAGCTTGCCAGCCAGCTTGCCAGCCAGCTTGCCAGCCAGTCTGCCTGCCAACCTGCCTGCCCGCCAGCCTGCCCGCTAGCTTGCCAGCCAGCTTGCCAGCCAGTCTGCCTGCCAACCTGCCAGCCTGCCTGCCAGCCTGCCTGCTAGCCTGCCTGCTAGCCTGCCTGCTAGCCTGCCTGCCAGCCTGCCTGCTAGCCTGCCTGCCAGCCTGCCTGCCAGCCTGCCAGCGAGCGAGCTAAAAATATGGATGGGAAACAACTGAGGGTGACCATAATTTTTAACCCTTTAGAGGGCAGGACCGGAAAGCCAGTGGAAAGCCTCCGTCAGATGACCAAAAGCTCCAACTGCGGGTCATCACATGACTAAGACCCGCGTCAGGAAACACTTGTCCTGTTTCCTGAAAAACCTTACCTAGGGTCTGAGTGGGAACTGGAAGGTGAGGAAAGGCCACCAGGAAATACTCTGGCAGTTGGACATAAACATACAAGATGATCAAACTTAATGCAGCTCATGTGATCATATTTATGGTCACATTCCTGAACCCAAGGATGGCACTGCACTTCATGTCCAGTGTTATGATTCTTGGTTAGGGTTGTCGTAGTAGTGGGTTATTGCGGCTGGGGCAGGCGTGACTACCACACACACCCGGTGGTGGTGATAGCACCGGGTGACCACCACCACTACACAGTGTTGAATGATAATGACAAGTGACTCACATCCCTGTCTCTCATGTAATGAAGTGTTTGTAGCTACACTAACAGTTATTCCATCTTCAGTGTTTGTAGCTACAGTAACATTTATGTTCACGGTGTTCCATCCTCAGTGTTTGTAGTTACAGTAACATAATTACGTTCGTTGTGTACCATATTCAATTTTCACTGTATGTAAATAGTTTTAGTGGTTGCATCACTTCCTCCTCTGTACTGTTGTTTATTGTTCTACACTGTGAAGAACATTCACGTGGCCTTTCTCTACTCTCCAGTTAACTGTGTTTAAAAGTCTTCCACATTAATTCTTTTCTATCCTCTTGTACTCTCATACGTGACCATCACCTCTTCTTTCCCTACTGTCAGGTAATGAGGTAATTCCTAACACTATCAGTCTCCCAGCTTTTTTTTACCCCATCAACTCTCGGGGCTATTTTGTATCTCATCTGAGCTTTTGTTTGCTTTTTTCACATATTTTTTTTCGATGCTGACACCATACCACTGCTGCGTATTCCTTTGATGTACCTTTGATGAGTTTTGAGAGTTGTTCTACTCCCAAAGTCCGGACTTGGGCCAGGCTCGTCAAACATTTTGTGCGGCGCTTTTTTCAATTACTATTTATATCCATATTGTATTTTGATTTATTTAAAGAGTTTCTTAAGAATTTTTTATAAGATCTTCCGGTGGCCAGTGATGAGTCCGTCTTCCTGTGTGGCACATTTATTATATAATCACAGTCTATATTCACGTATTGTTATGGTACTGTCTTCATTAATCATTACGTGACATTATCCACGTTAAGTGCTTTCATCCAACCATCACTTAGCTTGTTCAACCATCACTTATACTGTTCAATCGTCACTTATACTGTTCAATCGTCACTTAGCTTGTTCAACCTGCACTCAACTTGTGCAACCATCACTTAGCTTGTTCAACCATCACTCAACTTGTTGAACCATCAATCAGCTTGTTCGATCACCACTCACCTTGTTCAACCATCAATCAGCTTGTTCAGCCTCCCTCCTTCCCTATCCCATCCTCTCCATCCCACCCTTTCCCTTTTCCTCCCCCTCCCAACCCTCCGTTTTCTCCATCCCATTTGTAGCCTCTAAGGTCCTTCCCTCTGGCATTACGGTTTCTAGGTAAGGGGGAAGTGTGCCAGTGTTCATCCCTCTTCTTGTGCTTCCTCGGGAGTAGTGTAGTTTGCCGTGGAATCTGGATTATCTGGAGGCGCCCTGCTTCCTTCCCGGATTCCCAGGAGGTAGGGAGGGGTGTCCTGCAGGTGACGGGTGTACCTCCAGAAGCTGCCTGTTGGTTCTGGGAGGTGGTAGCCAAAGAAGGTATGCACTGTGGCGGGTATCCGACTGCCCTCTCTTTTGTCCGCCGAGGTGGCTCGGTGGATGTGAGGTTACTATCTCGGAGCACTGGTTTACTGGCATGAAAGGTAGTGTATGACATGGGTTCCAGGCTGCATCTGCACTGCTGGCAGTGTCAAGGTCCTCTTGGATGAGACGAGGAACTTACAGCCATTTCATTCCTTCAAGTAACTCTTCTTCTGTTTTACCTCTTTTTTTCTTTCCTTCTTTCCCTTAAAATAATAAGAAAGAAGTACCACCATAGGTTGGAATACTGCTGTACACTAGACCCCTGGCTGTCTTCAAGAAGGCACTGGACAGGCACCTAAAGTCAGTACACTACATGATCAACCAGGCTGTGGTTTGTACGTCAGCTTGCGTGCGGCCAACAATAACAGCCTGGTTGATCAGACCCTGATCCACCATGAGGCCTAGTCTCAGACCGGGCCGCGGGGGCGTTGACCCACGAAACACTCCAGGTAAACTCCAGCCATCACTCAGCTTGTAAGCCATCACTCAGCTTGTTCAACCATCACTCAGCTTGTTCAACCATCACTTAGCTTATTCAACCATCAGTCAGTTTGTTCAACCATCACTCAGCTTATTCAACCATCACTCAGCTTGTTCAACCATCACTCAGCTTATTCAACCATCAGTCAGTTTGCTCAGCCATCACTCAGCTTGCTCAACCATCACTCAGCTTGTTCAACCATCACCCACCTTGTTCAATCATCACTCAGCTTGTCCCAGCTTGTTCATCCATCACCCAGCTTGGTCATCCATCACCCAGCTGGTTCAACCATCACTCAATTTGTTCAACCATCACTCAGCTTGCTCAACCATACCCAGTTCAAGCATCACCCAGCTTGGTCAACCATCATCCAGCTTGTTCAAGCATCACCCAGCTTGTTCAGCCATCACTCAGCTTGTTCAACCATCACTCAGCTTGTTCAACCATCACCAGCTTGTTCAACCATCACTCAGCTTGTTCATCCATCACCCAGCTTGTTCAACCATCACTTAGCTTGTTCATCCATCACCCAGCTTGTTCAACCATCATTCAGTTTGTTCAACCATCACTCAGCTTGTTCAACCATCACTCAGCTTGTTCAACCATCACCCAGCTTGGTCAACCATCACCCAGCTTGGTCAACCATCATCCAGCTTGTTCAACCATCACCCAGCTTGTTCAACCACCACTCAGCTTGTTCAACTATCACTCAGCTTGTTCAACCATACCCAGTTTGTTCATCACTCGGCTTGTTCAGCCATACCCAGTTTGTTCAGCCATCAGCTTGTTCAACCATACCCAGTTTGTTCAACCGTCACTGAGCTTGTTCAGCCATCACCCAGCTTGTTCAGCCATCACCCAGCTTGTTCAGCCATCACCTAGCTTGTTCAACCATCACCCAGCTTGTTCAACCATCACTTAGCTTGTTCAACCATCACCCAGCTTGTTCAACCATCACCCAGCTTGTTCAACCATCACCCAGCTTGTTCAACCATCACCCAGCTTGTTCAGCCATCATTTTTATTCTCTTAGGTCATTTATAAGCAAATCTTGCCTTTTGTTTCAGTCTTTTCTTGCGCCGTGAACCCGTGTATGCTAGGAGAGATACTGGGAGAACTGAACATCTCTGGCAAACAGCATTTGGGGAGATAACATAACCAGAAGAGAGTGCTTGGGGAGATAACATGGCTGGAAGAGAGCACAGTTGGAAAGATAACATGGCTGGAAGAGAGCACAGTTGGAAAAATAACATTATTGACAGAAAGCACTTGGGGAGGTAACATTCGTGGCAGAGAGTACTTGGGGAGATAACATTTGTAAGGAATTGGAACATGTAGAAACAAGCAAGTTAAAGTACTGTAAAGTAAAAAACCACAAGTGCAACTAATGTGACATTTTACTATGGCAACGTTTCGCTCTGCAGGAGCTTTATCAAGCCGTTACAAACAGTACATGGACACAGAGGGTATATATAGACTCAGAGTGAGATGCAATACTAGTGGTAGTAGTAGTAGTGATATAAGTTGTAGTAGTAGTAGTAGTATTAATACAATATGTTAGAACAATTAACTTACACATGAGTAAAGGATATAAAACTATTACTTGGGAAACATAAAAATTGGTTAGTCAAATATTTCTGTTGGAGGCTGGATAGAGAAGGCCTGTTTCAATGTTCATTCTCTGTAATGTGCTTGTGTAGTATGAACAGGAGAGACTATGTGATGGCAGGGTTTACTGTTTTCAGGAGGATTCTTGCTAAGACTTCAGAGATGGTGAAGCTGCCTTTGTCTAATTGTATTAGAAAGGGCTATTAGTGAAGATTCAAGGCACTTGCGTCTGCGGAAATTAGTTTCTTTGATCACTAGTTGGGCGTCCCTGAACTTCATGAGATGATTGGTGGAATTTCGGTATTGTACACAGGCGTTGTTCAAGTTATCGTTCCTACATGCGTAAATGTGTTCATTGAGGCGGGTGTCGAGGTTTCTTGCTGTTTCACCTACATAAATCTTGTCGCAGCCTCCACAGGGTATAGTGTAAACCCCTGCGTTGACTGGTTCGTGGTGCTTGGATTTTGTTCTGGTTAGATCCTTTATCGAAGTGCTGGAAGCGATGGCGACTCTGGTGTTAGCTTGTGAAAGTACTTTAGAAACGTTCAGTGCAACCTGGCTGTTGGGAAGAATTATAACTTTGTTGGGAGTGCTGTTGGTGCGTGGAGAATTAATTATCTGAAGAGCTCTTTTCTTGCAGTCTTTGATGAAAAAGGAAGGAAAATGTAAATCTGTGAAGGTTCGGTGAATGTATGTACATTCCTCGTCAAGAAACTCAGGACTACAAATTCGGTATGCTCTTAGGAAAAACCCGATGATGATGCCTCTTTTGGTCTTAGTATCTTGACTGGAATAGAAGTGTGTGAGATCATTTTTATTGGTAGGTTTCCGATAAATGAGGACGTCGAGGAAAGGTAGCTTGTCATTGGACTCTTCTAGCGTAAACTGGATCGCCGGTTCAGCTGCGTTGAGCCTTGCCTGTAGATTCCCTACATCAAAACGTTTGGGAGTTATTACGGCATAACGTAACCAAGTGACGCTTGAAGGGATGATGTTGGCGAAGTGTTCGGACTCTAGGTGTTCCATGTTCAAGTTGGCTAGGACGGCACTGATGGGGGACCCCATTCCCATGCCGTAGGTTTGTTTGTAGAGCCTGTTATTGAAAGAAAGACAGTTGAAATTAATACAGAGTTCAATCAAGTCAACAAAATCTCCGTGAGGTAGAGGAAGATTCAGGCGACCTTCTCAACCGCATCCGAAACCTCTCCATCCGTAATAAGAAACTAAGCAGTTTGGACGTGACTTCCCTCTTCACAAAAGTACCTACCACAAAAGCCATCGAGGTTCTACAACGTAAAGTCAATCAGGACCTTAATCTTCCTCTACCTCCCGGAGATTTTGTTGATTGAACTCTGTGTTAATTTCAACTGTTTTTCTTTCAATAACAGGCTCTACAAACAAACCTACGGCATGGGAATGGGGTCCGCCCTCAGTGCCGTCCTAGCCAACTTGTACATGGAACACCTAGAGTCTGAACACTTCGCCAACATCATCCCTTCAAGCGTCACTTGGTTACCTTACGTGGACGACGTCCTCGTAATAACTCCCAAACGTTTTGATGTACGGAATCTACAGGCAAGGCTCAACGCAGTTGAATCGGCGATCCAGTTTACACTAGAAGAAGAGTCCAATGACAAGCTACCTTTCCTCGACGTCCTCATTCACAAAGTAGACAACAACCTAAGATTTCAAGTTTATCGGGAACCTACCAATAAAAATGATCTCACTTCTATTCCAGTCAAGATACTAAGACCAAAAGAGGCATCATCATCAGGTTTTTCCTAAGAGCATACCGAATTTGTAGTCCTGAGTTTCTTGACGAGGAATGTACATACATTCACCGAACCTTCACAGATTTACATTTTCCTTCCTTTTTCATCAAAGACTGCAAGAAAAGAGCTCGTCAGATAATTAATTCTCCACGCACCAACAGCACTCCCAACAAAGTTATAATTCTTCCCAACAGCCAGGTTGCACTGAACGTTTCTAAAGTACTTTCACAAGCTAACACCAGAGTCGCCATCGTTTCCAGCACTTCGATACGGGATCTAACCAGAACAAAATCCAAGCACCACGAACCAGTCAACGCAGGGGTTTACACTATACCCTGTGGAGGCTGTGACAAGATTTATGTAGGTGAAACAGCAAGAAACCTCGACACTCACCTCAATGAAAACATTTACGCATGTAGGAATGATAACTTGAATAATGCCTGTGTACAACGAAATTCCACCAATCATCTCATGAAGTTCAGGGATGCCCAACTAGTGATCAAAGAAACTAATTTCTGCAGACGCAAGTGCCTTGAATCTTAACTAATAGCTGTTTCTAATACAATTAAACAAAACAAAGGCAGCTTCACCATCTCTGAAGTCTTAGCAAGAATCCTCCTGAAAACAGTAAACCCTGCCATCACATAGTCTCTCCTGTTAATACTACACAAGCACATTACAGAGAATGAACATTGAAACAGGCCTTCTCTATCCAGCCTCCAATAGAAATATTTGTCTAACCAATTTTTATGTTTCCCAAGTAATAGCTTTATATCCTTTACTCATGTGCAAGATAATTGTTCTAACATATTGTATTACTACTACTACTACTACTACAACTTATATCACTACTACTACTACCACTAGTATTGCATCTCACTCTGAACCTATATATATCCTCTGTGTCCATGTACTGTTTGTAACGGCTTGACAAAGCTCCTAGAGAGCGAAACGTTGCCACAGTAAAATGTCACATTAGTTGCACTTGTGTCCTTTTACTTTACATATTGTCGGTAATTCTACCAACTTTATTACAAGTTAAAGTACTGTAGAAGGTACTTAGCTTGAATAATGGCTCAATGTTTTTGCAGCCACCCCGGAGTCTTTGTCTTGAGGAGCTGTCAAATCCTTTGGGCTGTGGGAAATTAAGTAATCTTGAGTATATAATTGCCCCAAAGGAACATATGTTTCAGCATATCAATTGGTACAATGCTGATTGATGATTACTTTGTTTTTTGGGTTCAATGGCCCGTGGATTACGATGATATTTTGGTAAATCCAGACATGCTATGCCCTAGCTATCTGCTGCGCAGCCGACCTAACTAGGTGCATGACTGTCTAGACTTACCTGGGTACATGTATTTGTATCGGACCCGCAAGGTTTTCCCTGGCTTGTGGTAGGGAAAGCACCCTGATATCCGTTGATTTGATTGAAGTAGTAGATCGTTCACAACACACACTGTTACACTACACCATTATCAAGAGTTTTCTTTTTGCAGTAATGTCACAACAGGAAGATGTACGCTTCACTGCAATAGTTCTACCACGAATTGTTGAGATTGTCACTGAGAAACAAAATGCGCAGATCACCAATGTTCTTTGTTATGGCGGCGTTTAACACGGTTTCTCCTCCCAGGTTTTAAAGCAATCAGGCCCCTTAGGGCGGCTTCACCCTGGGCGAAGGATTTGTTGAATTCAGCGTTATTTCCCTTCTTGCTAAACATCGTCACAGTGTTCAATACAATAGCTTTTCTTGATATCTTTCGATCGACGAGAGTTCATTATTGCATGATTTTCCTTTACCTTTCTTAATAAGGTAAAAAGAGTCCTTTTCCTCACTTCATTATCACTCAATAGCAATGAACAATGGTGCAAAAAGTAGGCTACGTGACTACATTCTGGTACACGCTGCTACTGTATGATCGCTGCTACTGTATGATCGCTGCTACTGTTGATCGCAAGCAAGACGCCATTTGCTCTTTCTGAGAGGGTTGAGTCCCTCAGGGTGAAAGGACTGAAGGAGGCTGATGCCCTTCCCCCCTTTCAGGAGAAATTTTCTCCACATCACTAGAAGATAACATGACTGGAAGAGAGCACTTGGAGATAACATCACTTGGGGAGGTAACGTTACTGGCAGAGAGCGCTTGGGAAGATAACACCACTGGAATAAAGCACTTGTGGAGATATCATTGGTGTAGGATGCGCTGATGACACACTCAAACGCACTACTAAATATGGACGAGAGAGATGAAGTGACGGTCATCCAGACGGTAGTGTAGTATTTCTTTCTGAAGAAGTGGTATGACAGGTGAGGCAGGAGTATGCACTCAGCTTGTAAGAAGTAGAACTTGTGACGGACCTCTGGTACACGCCCTAGACTCTTAATGAGGTAGTACTGGTGATACAGAGTTGGGGGGGGGGGAGAACTGATGACAAGTTGACTTACTACAGTGTTGACTAAGATAATCACTCAGCACCGCAGCTGAACTACTTCACATGGCGGTAGCATCATCTACTAGGTCAGCTCCGTCCCTGAACCTGTGGGCTAGGGAAGGAAATGGGTAAATTACCAGAAATACACTTTAGTACATGTAACAGCTGAACCTCCAGAAATGTTGAACAGGTTGCTTAAAAATGTACCATGATTATTATTAAATTCAAACCATTTTTAAAGAATTCTCCAAGACAAGATTCACACACACGTACAACAAAATAGAAAGGAGAATAAACACAGACCTCGAGGTCATTATGCACATCACCTCCATGCATCAGAGAGCTGGTTCATAAGTATCTTTGCCATACATGCTCTTCCAGCAGTGGAGGACACTAATAAAAGCTAAAACCACAAAGTCATCCATCAATACACTACGAACTTTCCGTCACAATAATGCTCTCTGGCTTCTGGGGTAGTAAACATGAATGAAGAATGTTACAAAATTTAGTGCTATGAAAGAAAACAGAGAGACCTTGGAGTGCTCATCAGTAATTATCTCTGGTACAAAGCATTGCCTAACAGCAAGAAACAAAGCTAATACAATACTAGGTTTGGCAACCGGAAATTTCGTGTATACAATTTTCAATATAAACTGACTACAATGTATTCCTCTCTAACCTTGAATATGCATCCAAGGACTAAATGTCGTCGTGTCATTAAGAGTGTGAAACTGAGACCTCTTATATGTCCCTGGAACTACGTATAAACACAACGTATAGCAAATATACTATACACCTCAGGTCTATTTTAAGAATTTAAGAAGTAAACTTGGTCTCTAAAAGAAATTTTGATTACAAAGAGACCTCGTCTCAACTTTTAAGAATATTAAGACGATGAATGGTTCAGAGAACCGACAAGTTGATAAATTAGAGACAAGTGTAACACTTAGGTATCTTTAATGAGGAAACGTTTCGCCACACAGTGGTTTCATCAGTCCATACAAATGAGAATGGTGAAGAACAGTATACAAGCCACTTCTTCTCACATATGCTGTATTCTTTTCAAGATTGATGGACTGATTACATCGACTTATGGCTGAGGGACTGATAACCTCAAACTCCTCCTATTCTTCACCATTCTCATTTGTATGGACTGATGAAGCCACTGTGTGGCGAAACGTTTCCTCATTAAAGATACCCAAGTGTTACACTCGTGTCTAATTTATCAGGAATATTAAGACATTTGAAAAATTCAAGTAATAATAAGTTACATGGAGTAATAATCAGTTACATGGAACTTAGGGAAAGTAGGCGTGTACAGTATTGGAAAGTAGTACACTATTTTGGTTGAAGTTGTCGGATATAGAAATAAGCGATGATTCCAGGATTCTTCGGTATTGAGTGTTGTCTTCTGTGGCGATAAGTCTTGAGTTTCTGTAGTTTATCAAGTGGTTGTGTGAATTACGGTATCGTCAGACCTACTTGCGTATTGGTGTTCTGAAATACGTGTTTGGAGGTCCCTTGATGTTTCCCCCACGTATAATTTGTTGCAGTCATTACAAGGGATTATGTATACCCCTGCAGAGGGTGGAAGCTTGTCCTGTCTATCACTATCACTGTCCTGTCTATCAAAGACATTACCAGTGATAGGACAAGCTTCCACCCACTGCAGGGGTATACATAATCCCTTGTAATGACTACAACAAATTATACGTGGGCGAAACATCAAGGGGCCTCCAAACACGTATTTCAGAACACCAATACGCAAGCAGATCTGACGATACAAGGAATGCCTGTGTACAACACCGTAATTCACACAACCACTTGATAAACTACAGAAACTCAAGACTTATCGCCACAGAAGACAACACTTAATACCGAAGAATCCCGGAATCATCGCTTATTTCTATATCCGACAACTTCAACCAGAATAGTGGCTTCTATAACATAGCTGAACCACTTGCCAAGAAACTTCTCCATCGCTATCCCACATAAGAACATAGGAATGGAAGAACACTGCAGAAGGTCTGCTCACAAACTTATCCAATCTCCTTTCCAAGCTACCCAAGATTTTAAACTCTGTAACCCCACTCGGTACATCATCAGATGCAGCATTCTCCACCTGACCTCAGCATTCTGAATCTGACTATAAATACTCGCGTACCTTCCACCCCAGGTAGGAATAAAATACCTGTCGGTATTTTATTCCATTTTAATGTTCAGATCTGTTTGTGACTTGAAAAAGCCCACTGTGTGAGCGAAACGTTGTCAATAAAGGATCACATTATACTGCGTATGTGTTTATATTTCCATTATGTCGGTATTTTATACCATTTCCAGGCGTGTACAGTATTGGAAAGTAGACGCTGTACAGTATTGGAAAGTAGACGCTGTACAGTATTGGAAAGTAGACGCTGTACAGTATTGGAAAGTAGACGCTGTACAGTATTGGAAAGTAGACGCTGTACAGTATTGGAAAGTAGACGCTGTACAGTATTGGAAAGTAGACGCTGTACAGTATTGGAAAGTAGACGCTGTACAGTATTGGAAAGTAGACGCTGTACAGTATTGGAAAGTAGACGCTGTACAGTATTGGAAAGTAGACGCTGTACAGTATTGGAAAGTAGACGCTGTACAGTATTGGAAAGTAGACGCTGTACAGTATTGGAAAGTAGACCTTGTACAGTATTGGAAAGTAGACGCTGTACAGTATTGGAAAGTAGACGCTGTACAGTATTGGAAAGTAGACGCTGTACAGTATTGGAAAGTAGACCTTGTACAGTATTGGAAAGTAGACGCTGTACAGTATTGGAAAGTAGACGCTGTACAGTATTGGAAAGTAGACCTTGTACAGTATTGGAAAGTAGACGCTGTACAGTATTGGAAAGTAGACCTTGTACATTATTGGAAAGTAGACCTTGTACAGTATTGGGAAGTAGACCTTGTACAGTATTGGAAAGTAGACGCTGTACAGTATTGGAAAGTAGACGCTGTACAGTATTGGAAAGTAGACGCTGTACAGTATTGGAAAGTAGACGCTGTACAGTATTGGAAAGTAGACGCTGTACAGTATTGGAAAGTAGACGTGTACAGTATTGGAAAGTAGACGCTGTACAGTATTGGAAAGTAGACGCTGTACAGTATTGGAAAGTAGACGCTGTACAGTATTGGAAAGTAGACGTGTACATTATTGGAAAGTAGACGCTGTTCAGTATTGGAAAGTAGACGCTGTACAGTATTGGAAAGTAGACGTGTTCAGTATTGGGAAGTAGACGCTGTTCAGTATTGGAAAGTAGACGTGTACAGTATTGGAAAGTAGACGTGTACAGTATTGGAAAGTAGACGCTGTACAGTATTGGAAAGTAGACGCTGTACAGTATTGGAAAGTAGACGTGTACAGTATTGGAAAGTAGACGTGTTCAGTATTGGAAAGTAGACGTGTACAGTATTGGAAAGTAGACGCTGTACAGTATTGGAAAGTAGACGTGTACAGTATTGGAAAGTAGACGCTGTACAGTATTGGAAAGTAGACGCTGTACAGTATTGGAAAGTAGACGTGTACAGTATTGGAAAGTAGACGTGTTCAGTTTTGGAAAGTAGACGTTGTACAGTATTGGAAAGTAGACGTTGTACAGTATTGGAAAGTAGACGCTGTACAGTATTGAAAAGTAGACGTGTACAGTATTGGAAAGTAGACGTGTTCAGTATTGGAAAGTAGACGCTGTACAGTATTGGAAAGTAGACGTGTACAGTATTGGAAAGTAGACGTGTTCAGTATTGGAAAGTAGACGCTGTACAGTATTGGAAAGTAGACGCTGTACAGTATTGGAAAGTAGACGCTGTACAGTATTGGAAAGTAGACGTGTACAGTATTGGAAAGTAGACGCTATACAGTATTGGAAAGTAGACGCTGTACAGTATTGGAAAGTAGACGCTGCTCAGTATTGGAAAGTAGACGCTGTACAGTATTGGAAAGTAGACGCTGCTCAGTATTGGAAAGTAGACGCTGTACAGTATTGGAAAGTAGACGTGTACAGTATTGGAAAGTAGACGTGTTCAGTATTGGAAAGTAGACGTGTACAGTATTGGAAAGTAGACGCTGTACAGTATTGGAAAGTAGACGTGTACAGTATTGGAAAGTAGACGCTATACAGTATTGGAAAGTAGACGCTGTACAGTATTGGAAAGTAGACGCTGCTCAGTATTGGAAAGTAGATGCTGTACAGTATTGGAAAGTAGACGCTGCTCAGTATTGGAAAGTAGACGCTGTACAGTATTGGAAAGTAGACGCTGCTCAGTATTGGAAAGTAGACGCTGTACAGTATTGGAAAGTAGACGCTGCTCAGTATTGGAAAGTAGACGCTGCTCAGTATTGGAAAGTAGACGCTGTACAGTATTGGAAAGTAGACGCTGCTCAGTATTGGAAAGTAGACGCTGTACAGTATTGGAAAGTAGACGCTGTACAGTATTGGAAAGTAGACGCTGTACAGTATTGGAAAGTAGACGCTGCTCAGTATTGGAAAGTAGACGCTGTACAGTATTGGAAAATAGACGCTGTACAGTATTGGAAAGTAGACGCTGTACAGTATTGGAAAGTAGACGCTGCTCAGTATTGGAAAGTAGACGCTGTACAGTATTGGAAAGTAGACGCTACTCAGTATTGGAAAGTAGACGCTGTACAGTATTGGAAAGTAGACGCTGCTCAGTATTGAAAAGTAGACGCTGTACAGTATTGGAAAATAGACGCTGTACAGTATTGGAAAGTAGACGCTGTATAGTATTGGAAAGTAGACGCTGTATAGTATTGGAAAGTAGACGCTGCTCAGTATTGGAAAGTAGACGCTGTACAGTATTGGAAAATAGACGCTGTACAGTATTGGAAAGTAGACGCTGTACAGTATTGGAAAATAGACGCTGTACAGTATTGGAAAGTAGACGCTGTATAGTATTGGAAAGTAGACGCTGTACAGTATTGGAAAGTAGACGCTGCTCAGTATTGGAAAGTAGACGCTGTACAGTATTGGAAAGTAGACGCTGCTCAGTATTGAAAAGTAGATGCTGCTCAGTATTGGAAAGTAGACGCTGTACAGTATTGGAAAGTAGACGCTGCTCAGTATTGGAAAGTAGACGCTGCTCAGTATTGGAAAGTAGACGCTGTACAGTATTGGAAAGTAGACGCTGCTCAGTATTGGAAAGTAGACGCTGCTCAGTATTGGAAAGTAGACGCTGCTCAGTATTGGAAAGTAGACGCTGTACAGTATTGGAAAGTAGACGCTGCTCAGTATTGGAAAGTAGACGCTGCTCAGTATTGGAAAGTAGACGCTGTACAGTATTGGAAAGTAGACGCTGCTCAGTATTGGAAAGTAGACTCTGCTCTGTATTGGAAAGTAGACGCTGCTCAGTATTGGAAAGTAGACGCTGTACAGTATTGGAAAGTAGACGCTGCTCAGTATTGGAAAGTAGACGCTGTACAGTATTGGAAAGTAGACGCTGCTCAGTATTGGAAAGTAGACGCTGCTCAGTATTGGAAAGTAGACGCTGTACAGTATTGGAAAGTAGACGCTGCTCAGTATTGGAAAGTAGACGCTGTACAGTATTGAAAAGTAGACGCTGCTCAGTATTGAAAAGTAGACGCTGCTCAGTATTGAAAAGTAGACGCTGCTCAGTATTGAAAAGTAGACGTTTACAGTATTGGAAAGTATTTCTTCTCGTATACAATTGTAAAAGATGTAAGTAAAAAATACTAAGAAAAGATTCCAAAAATGTGTTTTTGGGATATTTTAAATGAAACACAATGTTACGGCAATGTTTAATTTGTATTGTATTTATAAAAATTGTTTGTGTATAACAAGGGTTGTTGGTGAGGTTCACCGTCGCCGTGTTAAGATAAGATAAGATTTCGTTCGGATTTTTAACCCCGGAGGGTTAGCCACCCAGAATAACCCAAGAAAGTCAGTGCGTCATCGAGGACTGTCTAACTTATTTCCATTGGGGTCCTTAATCTTGTCCCCCAGGATGCGACCCACACCAGTCGACTAACACCCAGGTACCTACTTGCTGCTAGGTGAACAGGACAACAGGTGTAAGGAAACGTGTCGAAATGTTTCCACCCGCCGGGAATCGAACCCGGGCCCTCCGTGTGTGAAGCGGGAGCTTTAGCCACCAGGCCACCGGGCCACTCTTGCTGCTACAACTTTATATTGTGCCAGTGAACTTATAAGATATATCCCTCCAGCGCTTGGAACTAATGTAGCAAAAAATATCTACTGAGTCAAAAAAGGAGAATAAGTTTACAATAACGCAGCATAACCATACTCTCAGAGGAAAACTTTAGGCCTAGCTTGCCAGGGAAAATATTTGAATTTTTTTTTTGTCAGAGGAAAGACAATCTCCCTGATAATAGTGTGTTATACATAGTGTTGTGGTGTGTACCACAATGGTATATGGATTATAAATGATAAGGCGAAATTTAAAACTGAATTGTTAGGCCCAAAGAGACAGGTTCATGTTGTAAACAGTTGCCAGCAGTCGCCAGCAGTCGCCAGAACCCTCCCACGCAGGTCTGCTAGTGTACCTGACCTATAATTAGTGATTCCAGGGAGTAAAACATTCATGATGAAATACGAAGAGGTGCAAAAATCTCTAGGAAATACGAAAAGTGTACAGCTTTGTAGAAATATGATAAACAGTGTGTAGTTGTTAGTACTTATTGTGATGGAGTGACGTATACAGTGTGTGGTAGACCTGTAGTTAGCAGCGGTCGCAATATACACAACGAAAATCATTATTCCTTCAGTAATCTCCATATACTGAAGCCGTCGGCGCCCAAACACGCAAGTTATACTTTCTGTATCAAACTGAGCACATATTACTCTATTTTTTTTTCCAGTACTTTTCATGAGCTAGTCCAAAATCACCCAGTGAGCCTAATCCGGATCTGCCCGGATTCATCCGACGACCGGATTCAAACGGATTCGTTGATAACAATGTTTCCTCTGACTAGTTTCACTAACTCACGGGGCTCTACGCGCACTATCAAACACTCAAACAGTAACTTCAACAAATAGTTAAAATACAGATAGACAGATCTACTGCTAAGGTGCTTATTAGGAAAAAGATATACAAAACTGCCGCACCCACATGACAACAGGAGAGTGCGACTTCCCTTCTTGCAACTTATTTCACCCAGAAATGTGTCACTCATCAATCCACGAAAGAAAATGCTACAATGCATACTGCCAGGCACATCATCTAAAGGGGACTAGAAGACACAGACCAGCCAGACTATGGGAAACAAAAGAGAGGAGCCACAACCTCTCCAGGGACAGAGGTTTCTTAGGGCCAGGAGGGAAAAAAGACTGGCAAGAAATGACAGTAATCCTACACCACCTGAAAACACTTCTGGAGCAGAGGCACGGACATTGGCCTCTACCCCAGAACAACATATACTAGAGCCAGCAAATAAAAAACCCTAAATTCCACCAATATGACATTTGTCTTTGCAAACATACAGAGTCTAAAGCCGTCAAAAAACAAAATACCTTACATCAAGGGACTGCTCACGGAGTCAAATGCAATGTTTGCAGCATTCACAGAGGAGCGTTATGACAACGAAATATGGATCCCAGGTTATAACTTATTCTGTTCGACAGACTAAACAGGCAACAAGGGGGGGTTGGCCTGTATGTCACCGAGTCGCTCATTTGCACAGAACTACTAAACACCTCAAATGATGTAGTTGAAGTTTTAGCGGTAAAGATCGAAAACCAAAAACTTGTCATTGTGGTAGTGTACAAGCCTCCAGATGCAACTTCCCAGCAATTCTAGGAGCAGCTTGAGAAAATTGACCACTGTCTAGAAAATCTCCCAACTCCTGCCCCAAACATCTTACTACTAGGAGATTTCAACCTGAGACACCTGAAATGGAGGAGTATAACAATCAATGTTTTAGTAGAGATCACTCCGGGAGGCAACTCAGATGAAAATTCACATACACATGAACTATTAAATCTCTACAACAAATTCACCGTAACAGCAAATAGTAGAGCCTACAACACTAGAAAATACGCTGGACATGTATGCACAGGGCTCCAGACCAGCAAAATGTGAGCAGTCATGAAGGTCTCTTCACGAAATTCAATTTCAATAACAAAAACATACTATGGGCTCACGTAAACCATGTCCTAAAACAAGCTGGGAGGATATCCTAAACAACACGGATCCGAACATATGCCTTAAAAAATGAATTCTGTGGTTCTTGAGATCTGCTCAAGACACATTCCATGAAGAAAAAGAAAGAGAAGATGTAAACTAGAGAGAGACGTTCCCTGTACAGATGAAGGCGAAGAGTCACAGAGCTGCTGAGTGGAGTCAATATATTTGAAATATGAAGGGAGGTACTAGTCAATAAAATTGCAAATATCGAATCTTATAGGAACCTTATAGGAGACAAGAATCACAGGAAGAACTAAGAGCCATAAAGGATATTGAATAACAAAACAAAATACTTCTTCTCTTATGCCAAATCTAAGAGAAAAACAACATCCAGTATTGGGCCCCTGCTTAGGCGGGATGGGCCATACACAGATGATAGCCAGGAAATGAGTGAGATACTAAAGTCCCAATATTACTCAGTGTTTAGCAAGCCACTGCCCACTCTAAGGGTCGACAATCCAAATGAATTCTTTATGAACGAAACCAAAAATTTGGTCATCCCATAAATCTGTGATATTATTCTAACTCCACAAGACTTTGAAGAGGCAATTAATGACATGCCCATGCACTCTGCCCGAGGCCCAGACTCGTGGAACTCTGTGCTCATCAAGAATTGCAAGAAGCCTCTGTCGCGTGCCTTCAGCATTTTATGGAGAGGGAGCATGGACACAGGGGTCATCCCACACACACTAAAAACGACATAGCCCCACTCCACAAAGGTGGCAGTAAGCAATTGCAAAGAACTACAGACCGATGGTACTAACATACTCTGTCATAAAAATCTTTGAGAGGGTTCTAAGAAGCAAAATAGCCAACCACCCAGATACCCATCAGTTACACAACCCAGGGCAACATGGGTTTAGAACAGGTCGCTCCTGCCTGTCCCAGCTACTGGACCACTATGACAAGGTCCTGGATGCTGTAGAGGATAAACAAAATACAGATGTATACACAGACTTTGCAAAAGCTTTCGACAAGTGTGACCATGGTGTAATAACACACAAAATGCGAGATGAAGGAATAACGGGAAAAGTTGGTAGATGGATCTACAGTTTCCTGACAAATAGAACACAAAGAGTAAGAGTAAACAGAGTGAAGTCCCAGGTAGCCAGGTTAAAAAGTTCTGTTCCACAAGGCACAGTACTCGCTTCCATTCTATTCCTCATCCTCATTTCTAACATAGACAGAGATGTAAGCCATAGCTCCGTGTCTTCCTTTGTGGATGGCACCCGGATCACCATGGCAGTGACCTCCATCGAAGACACCGCGAGACTCCAAGCGGACATCAACCAAATCTTCGAATGGGCCACTCAAAACAATATGAAGTTCAACAAGGAGAAATTTCTACTACTCAGATATGGAAACTTGAAGAAATTAAAAATATGTCAGGATATACCACAAATTTTAACAGTACAATAGAGTGGAAAAGTAATGTGAAGGACCTGAGAGTGATAATGCCAGAGGATCTCACCTTCAAAGACCACAACAATGTATCTACAGCGTCCGCTAGGTAAAATGATAGGATGGATAATGAGAACTTTCAAAACTAGGGATGCCAAGCTTATGATGATTCTCTTCAAATCGCTTGTGCTCTCTAGGCTGGAATACTACTGTACACTAACGGCCCCCTTCAAGGCTGGCGACATTGGAGACCTGGAGAGTGTACAAAGAACTTTCACGGCACACATAAGTACGATAAGGCACCTAAACTACTGCGAACGGTCGAAGGTCCTTGAGCTGTATTCCCTCGAATGCAGGCGAGAGAGATACATGATAATATACACTTGGAAGGTACATGCGACAGACAGCAGAGGACTTGCAAGCCCATACCGAAGTTGTATTCTCACTCAGAGCAATGTTTACCACTGGCTCAGCAGCTGGTTACCACTCACAGCAGTGTTTACCACTGGCTCAGCAGCTGGTTACCACTCAGAGCAGTGTTTACCACTGGCTCAGCAGCTGGTTACCACTCAGAGCAGTGTTTACCACTGGCTCAGCAGCTGGTTACCACTCACAGCAGTGTTTACCACTGGTTCAGCAGCTTATTACCACTCACAGCAGTGTTTACCACTGGCTCAGCAGCTGATTACCACTCATAGCAGTGTTTACCACTGGCTCAGCAGCTGGTTACCACTCAGAGCAGTGTTTACCACTGGCTCAGCAGCTGGTTATCACTCACAGCAGTGTTTACCACTGGTTCAGCAGCTGATTACCACTCACAGCAGTGTTTACCACTGGCTCAGCAGCTGGTTACCACTCAGAGCAGTGTTTACCACTGGCTCAGCAGCTGGTTACCACTCAGAGCAGTGTTTACCACTGGCTCAGCAGCTGGTTACCACTCACAGCAGTGTTTACCACTGGCTCAGCAGCTGGTTACCACTCAGAGCAGTGTTTACCACTGGCTCAGCAGCTGGTTACCACTCAGAGCAGTGTTTACCACTGGCTCAGCAGCTGATTACCACTCACAGCAGTGTTTACCACTGGTTCAGCAGCTGGTTACCACTCAGAGCAGTGTTTACCACTGGCTCAGCAGCTGGTTACCACTCACAGCAGTGTTTACCACTGGTTCAGCAGCTGATTACCACTCACAGCAGTGTTTACCACTGGTTCAGCAGCTGGTTGCCAATCAGAGCAGTGTTTACCACTGGCTCAGCAGCTGGTTACCACTCACAGCAGTGTTTACCACTGGCTCAGCAGCTGGTTATCACTCACAGCAATGTTTACCACTGGCTCAGCAGCTGGTTATCACTCACAGCAATGTTTACCACTGGCTCAGCAGCTGGTTATCACTCACAGCAATGTTTACCACTGGCTCAGCAGCTGGTTATCACTCACAGCAATGTTTACCACTGGCTCAGCAGCTGGTTATCACTCACAGCAATGTTTACCACTGGCTCAGCAGCTGGTTATCACTCACAGCAGTGTTTACCACTGGCTCAGCAGCTGGTTATCACTCACAGCAATGTTTACCACTGGCTCAGCAGCTGGTTATCACTCACAGCAATGTTTACCACTGGCTCAGCAGCTGGTTACCACCGGTTCTGTACTGACTATCACAGTCCTCTACGTGCATCACTGTAACCATTATGGACTCTGTTGCCTCGGTCTCAACTGATCGTCCTGGTATAATGCTGATAAAAACTTTTGAAATGTATTTTGACTTGAGCGTGTCTCATCTGGTGAACGTGCACGAGTGTG
>NC_091345.1:27262277-27319777 GCF_038502225.1 Cherax quadricarinatus
AGAGGGAGGTGAAAGTGTTTAAGGGAGGAGGAAGTTCGGGTGAAATATAAGCAACTATTGGCAGAAAGGTGGACTGGTGCAGGTATGAGTAGTGGGGGAGTTGAAGAGGGTCGGAATAGTTTTAAAAATGCAGTATTAGAATGTGGGGCAGAAGTTTGTGGTTATAGGAGGGTGGGCGCAGGAGGAAAGAGGAGTGATTGGTGGAATGATGAAGTAAAGGGTGTGATGAAAGAGAAAAAGGTAGCTTATGAGAGGTATTTACAAAGCAGAAGTGTTATAAGAAGAGTAGAGTATATGGAGAGTAAAAGAAAGGTGAAGAGAGTGGTGAGAGAGTGCAAAAGGAGAGTGGATGATAGTGGGAGAGGTACTGTCAAGGAATTTTAATGAAAATAAGAAAAAAATTTGGAGCGAGTTAAACAAGTTAAGAAAGCCTAGGAAACAAATGGATTTATCAGTTAAAAACAGAGAAGGGGAGTTAGTAGATGGGGAGATGGAGGTTTTGGGTAGATGGCGAGAATATTTTGAGGAACTTTTAAATGACGACGAAGAAAGGGAGGCGGTAATTTCATGCACTGGCCAGGGAGGTATATCATCTTTTAGGAGTGAAGAAGAGCAGGATGTGAGTGTGGGGGAGGTGCATGAGGCATTACGTAGAATGAAAGGGGGTAAAACAGCTGGAACTGACGGGATCATGACAGAAATGTTAAAAGCAGGGGGGAACATAGTGTTGGAGTGGTTGGTATTTTTGTTTAATAAATGTATGAAAGAGGGGAAGGTACCTAGGGATTGGCAGAGAGCATGTATAGTCCCTTTATATAAAGGGCAGGGGGACAAAAGAGATTGTAAAAATTATAGAGGAATAAGTTTACTGAGTATACCAGGAAAAGTGTACGGTAGGGTTATTATTGAAAGAATTAGACGTAAGACAGAATGTAGGATTGCGGATGAGCAAGGAAGTTTTAGAGTGGGTAGGGGATGTGTAGATCAAGTGTTTACATTGAAGCATATATGTGAGCAGTATTTAGATAAAGGTAGGGAAGTTTTTATTGCATTTATGGATTTAGAAAAGGCATGTGATAGAGTGGATAGGGGAGCAATGTGGCAGATGTTGCAAGTATATGGAATAGGTGGTAAGTTACTAAATGCTGTAAAGAGTTTTTTTGGGGATAGTGATGCTCAGGTTAGGGTGTGTAGAAGAGAGGGAGACTACTTCCCGGTAAAAGTAGGTCTTAGACAGGGATGTATAATGTCACCATGGTTGTTTAATATATTTATTGATGGGGTTGTAAAAGAAGTAAATGCTAGGGTGTTCGGGAGAGGGGTGGGATTAAATTATGGGGAATTAAATACAAAATGGGAAGTGACAGTTACTTTTTGCTGATGATACTGTGCTTATGGGAGATTCTAAAGAAAAATTGCAAAGGTTAGTGGACGAATTTGGAAATGTGTGTAAAGGTAGAAAGTTGAAAGTGAACATAGAAAAGAGTAAGGTAATGAGAGTATCAAATGATTTAGATAAAGAAAAATTGGATATCAAATTGGGGAGGAGGAGTATGGAAGAAGTGAATGTTTTTCAGATACTTGGGAGTTGACGTGTCAGCAGATGGATTTATGAAGGATGAGGTTAATCATAGAATTGATAAAGGAAAAAGGTGAGTAGTGCATTGAGGCATATGTGGAGGCAAAAAATGTTATCTGTGGAGGCAAAGAAGGGAATGTATGAAAGTATAGTAGTGCCAACACTCTTATATGGGTGTGAAGCTTGGGTTGTAAATGCTGCAGCAAGGAGGCGGTTGGAGGCAGTGGAGATGTCCTATCTAAGAGCAATGTGTGGTGTAAATATTATGCAGAAAATTCGGAGTGTGGAAATTAGGAGAAGGTGTGGAGTTAATAAAGTATTAGTCAGAGGGCTGAAGAGGGTTTGTTGAGGTGGTTTGGTCATTTAGAGAGAATGGATCAAAGCAGAATGACATGGAGAGCGTATAAATCTGTAGGGAAAGGAAGGCGGGGTAGGGGTCGTCCTCGAAAAGGTTGGAGGGAGGGGGTAAAGGAGGTGTTGTGGGCGAGGGGCTTGAACTTCCAGCAAGCGTGCGTGAGCGTGTGGGATAGGAGTGAATGGAGACAAATGGTATTTGGAACCTGACGATCTGTTGGAGTGTGAGCAGGGTAATATTTAGTGAAGGGATTCAGGGAAATCGGTTATTTTATATAACCGGACTTGAGTCCTGGAAATGGGAAGTACAATGCCTGCACTCTAAAGGAGGGGTTTGGGATATTGGCAGTTTGGAGATATATATTGTGTATTTTCATACGTATATACTTCTAAACTGTTGTATTCTGGGCACCTCTGCAAAAACAGTGATTATGTGTGAGTGAGGTGAAAGTGTTGAATGATGATGAAAGTATTTTCTTTTTGGGGATTTTCTTTCCCTCGGTGGGAGACGGCTGACTTGTTGAAAATTTATATATATATATATATATATATATATATATATATATATATATATATATATATATATAGATAATATAAGGAAGCACCTCCAGAACTAGACTGGGGACCTTCATCCTCAGAGAATTGAACAAACGTATATTTACCTCAGCGAAAACTCAAGGTTCTTCCCGGAGTTGTTTAAATATTTTCTTCTCCTACCACACCAATATTCTATGTGAACTTTATTTATAAACAGAATACGTTAACAAAGATACAACGGGAAGAACCCCAATGGAAATAAGTCACGTTGTCTAACTTTTGCGTTATCCTAGGTAATCTACACATTTATGTAACTGTATTTATGTGTACGTGTACCTGAATGAACTTTCTGAAGGAGAACAACATCTCAAATACTTCATCCAGCTTCCTAGCGGAGGGTCGTGTGCCCAGAATGCTGCAGGCATTTTTCCCTCTGAATCGCAACACTGAAAGAGGATGCTGGCCGCTATGAGGTCCTTGGTTTCCGTGACGAGTTTTTCATCTAGCTCAGGAATTTATAAATAATGTTGCTATTTAAGCCAAAATCACAAGTTTTTCCTATTCGGCACCACACACAGACGCACGCGCACACACACACACACACACACACACACACACACACACACACACACACACACACACACACACACACACACACACACACACACACACACACACAGTGTAGTCCTGAAATTTTCATTGTCACAGCAGCATAGTCTCTGAAGCCTTCATTATCACAGCATGGTCTCTGAAGTCTTCATGATTACAGCAGCATAGTCCTGAAGCCCCAGTGCTGACTCAGACTCAGCCCGCAGCCTTAGTACCAGTCTCGAGTCTGCTAGGGACTCTACCAAAGTCACTACTAAAACCTTAAATATACCACCATCATTACATAAGGCCATAGCTCACGTTACAGATGTAGTGGAGGAGTCTTCTTCTGGAGAAAGTACATAGTTCCCGGGAAGCAGGACGGGGTTGCCCTGGCTTGGATACTGAGGATTATAGTGCAGTCCTAGAAACTGCACAAATTGAGAACACACCAACCAAAAATTCTACCCGAAGGCGAAATTGTGCAAATTCTGTTTAGGGGATCTGCAAGCATGGAATATCAGGAGAAACGAATGGGACATGCAACTTTGAGCATCCCAAAAAATGTTGTGACCTGTCTAAAGGAGTTTGTCGTTCTTCCTGCTGTAAATTCTTTCACCCAGAAATGTACCACTCTGGTTCTCCAAAAACAGTGCCACAACACCAGCTACCCTGCATACCATCTAAAAGGGACCAGGAGGTACAGACTTCACAAGACAAACAGTAGTTACGACAACCCTACTCCAAGTGATTTTTTAATGGCAAGAAACGAAAAGAGAATATGTAGGGAAATAAAAATATTCCACTTTGGGGCCTTGTGCTGGAGGCACAGCCAGTGGCCCCTCCTCCCATGGCACTCCAGAGCCACAACTACTGATGCCAATAACAAAATCCCCCCTCCCCCCGACAAACTCAAAATACAACCTCGTTCATATTTGCTAATATACAGGGCCTTAGGCCAATTACCAACAACAAAATACCTTTTATCAGTGTACTTCTAGAAGAGTCAAATGCAATGTTTGCAGCCTTCACAGAGACCCCACACAAAAAATCATTGACAACGAAATATGGATAAATGAGTACAACCTTTTTTTTTATGTGACAGAACGAACAGGCAACAAGGGGAAGGGAGGGAGGGGAAGGGTGGACCTGTATGTCAAAGAGCCACTCATATGCACATTATTATTATTATAATCAAAAAGAAGCGCTAAGCCACAAGGACTATACAGCATCTCATATGCACAGAGATGCTGAACACCACAAATATGTAGTTGATGTTCTAACAATGAAGATCGAGAACCAAAACCTAGTCATCGTGGTTGTCTATAAGCCACCAGATGCAACCTCCAAACAGTTCAAGGAACATCTTCTGAAAATTGATTACTGTCTGGAAAGCCTTCCAGCTCCATCTCCAAACATCTTAAAAATGGAAGAATGTAGCAAATGTTGTAGCAGAAACAATCCCTGCAAACAGCTCAGATGAAAGGTCACACTCACGAGTTACGAAATCTCTGCAGTAAATACGCCCTAAGTCAGCAGATAGTGGAGCCAAAATGACCGGAAAACTCACTTGACCGGAAAACACACCTTATCTTTACAGATAATGAGGACTTGGTAAGAGAATATCAAAAACAACTAATTCCGATCACAATCTAATCGAAGTTCAGACATACATGCACAGGTGTCCTGATCAGCAAAATGCACGTAGCTGTGAAGGTGTCCACCAAATACAAGTTCAACAACAAGAACATCTTAAATGAAACATGTTGGAAAGATATCTTAAATAACATGTTTCCTAACCAGTGCCTTGATAGCATCAACTTCCTGGCAACTGCAGTATGTTCAAGACAATTCCCCTAAGAAAGTAGAAGAGAAAAAGTAAACTGGAGAAAGTAAAAATCCTCTACAGAGACGACAAAGAATCACTGAGCTCCTCAAGAACGCTAGATTATCTGATACTGGGAAGGAAGCGCTGACCAGGGAAGTTGAAAGTATGGAACTTACGTTAAAGGACTCTTACAGGACCCAGGAGAGACAGGAGGAGCTGAAAGCAATTAGTGAAATTCCCAAGAAATTAGAAATATTTCTTTTCGTATGCCAAAAACAAGACAAATACCACATGTAGTATCGGGCCCTAGCTCAGACAAGATGGGACTTTAACAGATGACAACAAAGAAGTGAGTGAAATACTGAAATCCCAATATGACACTGTGTTTAGCGAGCTACTAATCAGTCTAAAGATGGACAGTCTAAATGATTTTTTCATGAAGCCTCAAAACTCCATCAATGTATGCCATATTTTCGACATTACAATAACTATTATAGACTTTGAGAAAGCCATTGACAACATTCCCATGCACTCAGCCCCCGGCCCAGACTCATGCAACTCTAGGTTCATTAACAACTGCAAGAAACCCCTTTCGCGTGCCCTAAGTATACTATGGAGAAAGAGCTTAGACATGGATGAAATTCCACTGTCACTTAGAACAACAGATATAGCCCCACTCCATAAAGGCGGCAGCAAGGCATTAGCTAAGAATTATAGTCCAATAGCTGTAACATCCCACATCATAAAAATCTTTGAAAGAGTGCTAAGAAGCATGATTGCAAACCACTTTGATTCCCAAAAACTACAATCCAGGGCAACATGGGTTCAGGGCAGGTTACTCCCGCCTCTCGCAACTACTGGATCACTATGATATGGCCTTGGATGCGCTGGAAGAAAAACGGAATGCAGATGTAATATACACAGACTTTGCAAAATCCTTTGACAACTGTGATCATGGAGTGATAGCGCACAAAATACGTGCTGAAGGAATAACTGGCAAAGTGGGGGGATGGATCTTTAACTTTCTAACCAATCGAACGCAAGGAGTAGTAGTCAACAGAGCTAAATCGGAAACTTCCGTAGTGAAAAGCTGTTCCACAAGGCACAGTATTCGCCCCCATCCTGTTTCTCATCCTTATATCCGACATAGAGATGTAATCCACAGCACCGTGTTATCCTTTGCAGACGATATTAGGATCTGCATGAGACTGTCATCTATTGAGGACATGGTTAACCTCCAAGAAGATATAAACAAAGTTTTCCAATTGGCGACGGAAAACAATATGATGTTCAATGAAGACAAATTCCAACTACTCCGTTATGAAAACTGGTGGAGATAATAACTAGAACTGACTATACTACAAACTCGGATCATGCAATAGAGCGGAAAAATGTGAGGGACCTGGGAGTGGTAATGTCTGAGGATCTCACTTTCAAGGATCAACAGTGCGACGATCACAACTGCAAAGATAATGATGGAATGGATTATGAGAACGTTCAACACAAGAGATGCCAAGCCAGTGATGATCCTTTTCAAATCACTTATTCTCTCTGGGCTGGAATATTATTGTATATTAACATCTCCATTCAAATCATGTGAAACTTCAGATCTAGAAAGTGAATAGAGATCCTCTACTGCATATGTAAGTTCTGTCAAACACCTCAACTACTGGGAACGCTTGGAAGCACTTGACTTGTACTCATTGGAACGCAGGCGAGAGAGAGATATCATAATCTAGACTTGGAAAATCATAGAAGGAATGGTCCTGAATCTACACACAAATCAGCGGTTCAGAGTACCCCAGTGAAAGTAGGGGCGCCATTGGTGCACTAAGAGATAGCACAATAAGTGTCCGGGGCCCAAGACTAACAGCCTCCCACCAGGCATAAGGGAAATTACCAATAGACCTCTGGCTACCTTCAAGAAAGAGCTAGACAGATACTAAAGCCGGTGCCGTATCAACCGGGCTGTGTTTTGTACGTTGGACTACGTGCGGCCAGCAGTAACAGCCTGGTTGAGCAGGCCCTGCTCACCGGGAGGCCTGGTCGTGGACCGGGCCGCGGGGGCGTTGATCCCAGGAATAACTTCCAGGTAGACTCCATAGTCCTGAAGTACTCATTGTCACTGCAGCATCATAGGCCTGGAGTCTTCATTGTCACTGCAACATCATAGGCCTAGTCTTCATTGTCACTGCAGCATCATAGGCCTAGTCTTCATTGCCACTGCAGCATCATAGGCCTAATCTTCATTGCCACTGCAGCATCATAGGCCTAGTCTTCATTGTCAATGCAGCATCATAGGCCTAGTCTTCATTGTCAATGCAGCATCATAGGCCTAGTCTTCATTGTCCTTGCAGCATCATAGGCCTAGTCTTCATTGCCACTGCAGCATCATAGGCCTAGAGTCTTCATTGTCAATGCAGCACCATAGGCCTAGAGACTTCATTATCACTGCAGCATCATAGGCCTGGAGTCTTCATTGTCACTGCTGCATCATAGGCCTAGTCTTCATTGTCACTGCAGCATCATAGGCCTAGAGTCTTCATTGTCACTGCAGCATCATAGGCCTAGAGTCTTCATTGTCAATGCAGCATCATAGGCCTAGTCTTCATTGTCCTTGCAGCATCATAGGCCTAGAGTCTTCATTGCCACTGCGGCATCATAGGCCTAGAGTCTTCATTGTCACTGTAGCATCATAGGCCTAGTCTTCATTGCCACTGCAGCATCATAGGCCTAGAGTCTTCATTGTCAATGCAGCATCATAGGCCTATAGACTTCATTATCACTGCAGCATCATAGTATGGAAGTCTTCATTGTCACTGCAGCATAGTCCGGAAGTCTTCATTGTCACTGCAGCATAGGCCTTGAGCCTTCATTGTCACTGCAGCATAGTCCTGGAGTCTTCATTTTCACTGCAGCATAGTCCGGAAGTCTTCATTGTCACTGCAGCATAGGCCTGGAGTCTTGTCACTGCAGCATAGGCTTGGAGCCTTCGTTGTCACTGCAGCATAGGCCTGGAGTCTTCATTGTCACTGCAGTATAGGCCTGGAGTCTTCATTGTCACTGCAGCATAGTCCGGAAGTCTTCATTGTCACTGCAGCATAGTATGGAAGTCTTCATTGTCACTGCAGCATAGGCCTGGAGTCTTCATTGTCACTGCAGCATAGTCCGGAAGTCTTCATTGTCACTGCAGCATAGTCCTGGAGTCTTCATTATCACTGCAGCATAGTCCTGGAGTCTTCAATGTCACTGCAGCATAGTCCTGGAGTCTTCATTATCACTGCAGCATAGTCCTGGAGTCTTCAATGTCACTGCAGCATAGTCCTGGAGTCTTCAATGTCACTGCAGCATAGTCCTGGAGTCTTCATTGTCACTGCAGCATAAGCCTGGAGTCTTCATTATCACTGCAGCATAGTCCTGGAGTCTTCATTATCACTGCAGCATAAGCCTGGAGTCTTCATTATCACTGCAGCATAAGCCTGGAGTCTTCATTATCACTGCAGCATAAGCCTGGAGTCTTCATTATCACTGCAGCATAAGCCTGGAGTCTTCATTATCACTGCAGCATAGTCCTGGAGTCTTCAATGTCACTGCAGCATAGTCCTGGAGTCTTCAGTGTCACTGCAGCATAGTCCTGGAGTCTTCATTGTCACTGCAGCATAAGCCTGGAGTCTTCATTATCACTGCAGCATAGTCCTGGAGTCTTCATTATCACTGCAGCATAAGCCTGGAGTCTTCATTATCACTGCAGCATAAGCCTGGAGTTCATTATCACTGCAGCATAAGCCTGGAGTCTTCATTAGCATTGCAGCATAGTCCTGGAGTCTTCATTATCACTGCAGCATAGTCCTGGAGTCTTCATTATCACTGCAGCATAAGCCTGGATTCTTCATTGTCACTGCAGCATAAGCCTGGAGTCTTCATTATCACTGCAGCATAGTCCTGGAGTCTTCATTATCACTGCAGCATAGTCCTGGAGTCTTCATTATCACTGCAGCATAAGCCTGGAGTCTTCATTATCACTGCAGCATAGTCCTGGAGTCTTCATTATCACTGCAGCATAGTCCTGGAGTCTTCATTATCACTGCAGCATAAGCCTGGAGTCTTCATTATCACTGCAGCATAGTCCTGGAGTCTTCATTATCACTGCAGCATAGTCCTGGAGTCTTCATTATCACTGCAGCATAGTCCTGGAGTCTTCATTATCACTGCAGCATAAGCCTGGAGTCTTCATTATCACTGCAGCATAAGCCTGGAGTCTTCATTATCACTGCAGCATAGTCCTGGAGTCTTCATTATCACTGCAGCATAGTCCTGGAGTCTTCATTATCACTGCAGCATAGTCCTGGAGTCTTCATTATTACTGCAGCATAGTCCTGGAGTCTTCATTATCACTGCAGCATAGTCCTGGAGTCTTCATTATCACTGCAGCATAGTCCTGGAGTCTTCATTATCACTGCAGCATAAGCCTGGAGTCTTCAATGTCACTGCAGCATAATCCTGGAGTCTTCATTATCACTGCAGCATAAGCCTGGAGTCTTCATTGTCACTGCAGCATAAGCCTGGAGTCTTCATTGTCACTGCAGCATAAGCCTGGAGTCTTCATTGTCACTGCAGCATAAGCCTGGAGTCTTCATTGTCACTGCAGCATAAGCCTGGAGTCTTCATTGTCACTGCAGCATAGTCCTGGAGTCTTCAATGTCACTGCAGCA
Source organism: Cherax quadricarinatus (assembly GCF_038502225.1). Taxonomy (NCBI): domain Eukaryota; kingdom Metazoa; phylum Arthropoda; class Malacostraca; order Decapoda; family Parastacidae; genus Cherax; species Cherax quadricarinatus. Next base: position 27,271,876 of record NC_091345.1, read on the forward strand.
TAGTCCGGAAGTCTTCAATGACAATTACTCTGAATGAAAATGTAGAATATAACTTTGGTGTATGTGTCTAGCGTTAGAAATAATATTATGAAAGAAGTAAATAACGAAACAATATTATAGGAATGCAATTGGAAATCTTAGTAGATCTATAACCCAGAGTACTATGATAGCATGAACGTAGATAAGTACGTTTATGGAGAAATTTGCAATGTGAACAGTGATGTAGTAGCCAGGCTTAGGCTTGGATACAAGTACTTCTGGCAGTTTGGCAGACACAATTGATGAGCACACCATATGCCAAGTATATAATCAGCTTTATGGTCACTTGCACGAACACTGATACCAGACATATTAAGCAAATTTCCAAATTTATGCTTGCAGCAGATTCGTGAATTGTAGTTAAAAATCCAAATGTAGTGCTGTAAGCCCATTGTGGGGTCTAGTTTCTATGCCTTTTGTGTATCCATATGATCTTGTTCTACCCTCCACAACATGGATGTGGAGTGCAGCATGGTGCTGAAGTCTTTGTCACAGCAGCATGGTGCTGCAGTTTGTCACAGCAGCATGGTGCTGCAGTCTGTCACAGCAGCATGGTGCTGCAGTCTGTCACAGCAGCATGGTGCTGCAGTTTGTCACAGCAGCATGGTGCTGCAGTCTGTCACAGCAGCATGGTGCTGCAGTTTGTCACAGCAGCATGGTGCTGCAGTCTGTCACAGCAGCATGGTGCTGCAGTCTGTCACAGCAGCATGGTGCTGCAGTCTGTCACAGCAGCATGGTGCTGCAGTCTGTCACAGCAGCATGGTGCTGCAGTCTGTCACAGCAGCATGGTGCTGCAGTTTGTCACAGCAGCATGGTGCTGCAGTGTGTCACAGCAGCATGGTGCTGCAGTGTGTCACAGCAGCATGGTGCTGCAGTCTGTCACAGCAGCATGGTGCTGCAGTCTGTCACAGCAGCATGGTGCTGCAGTTTGTCACAGCAGCATGGTGCTGTAGTCTGTCACAGCAGCATGGTGCTGCAGTCTGTCACAGCAGCATGGTGCTGCAGTTTGTCACAGCAGCATGGTGCTGCAGTCTGTCACAGCAGCATGGTGCTGCAGTCTGTCACTTATCTTAAGTAGTGACACACACTTCTCTTTTATTATATTAACACAAGAGTTTTCAAGACTAAGGTAAGAGTTCCTGTCATTATTTACAAGTTAAGAGCTGTTAATTCATCTCATTTGAAAGCCTTTTATATTTATATAGAACATTCAGATAGGGAACAGGACGAAGTTGGAGTTATCTGTGGGCCATCAATTACATATGGTCATCTGACTTTATTTCATCGATATCGTTATGCTGTACGAACATGTTCCAGACTTCAGTCAGTATAGGAATGATAGTAGATGAAGTGATGTTCTTGACAGTGTATTTCTTTGCTGTCCGCTCCCTCTGATATACCTTTGAAGAGTTTCGAGAGTTATCTACTCTCTGAGCCCGGCCATGGGCCAGGCTTGTCTGTTGGTTGCCTGGTCAACCAGGCTGTTGTTGCTGGAGGCCCGCTGCCCCACACATACCCATCACAGCCTCGTTGATCTGGCACCTGGTTAAGATACTTGTCCAGTTTCCTCTTGAAGGCTGCTACACTTGTTCCAGCCGTGTTTGTGATATCTTCTGGCAAGATGTTGAATAGCCTGGGACCCCGGATGTTCCCTTATTGTCCCCACCGCACCCCTGCTCCTCACTGTGTTTATTTTACACTTCCTTCCATATCTCTCAGTCCAGTATGTTGTTATGACTGTGCAGATTTGGGACCCGGTCCTCGAATACTTTTCAGGTATATATTATCATGCATCTCTCTTCCGTTCCAATGAGTTCATGTTCAAGGCTTGAAGGCGTTCCCAGTCGTTTAGGTGCTTTACTGGCTCAGTGTCAGCCGTAAAGATCTCTATATTTGTTCCAGCTCCGATATTTATCCTGCCCTGAACGGGGCCGTCAGCACTGAGTAATATTAAGTGAGGGAGCGCTAGTGATTTGAAGTGTGTCACCATCGGCATTATTTCGCTTGTTTTGAATGTTCTCAATACCCACTCCGTCATCTTCCTGGCTGTCGTGATCTTTGTCTTGTTATGGTCTTTAAAAGAAAGGTCAGCTGACATAATTATTCACTTGGTCTTCTAGTAGTCTGCGAAGTAGAACCAGATGTGGTCTCGTAACAACATTGCCCTTGTACATAGTAGTAAGGCCATCCACATGCCTCCGCTGTTGAAGGTTTTACTGAAATGACAGATCTATCCAGGCTGGATCCAGGTGGGAGATGAGTCGCCTTGCTTTGTTCTCTATTCTGTTAAGGAATCTTAGAAAAGACGGGGGACAGGCACTCCAAGAAAGTGGAGCATTCTCAAGGCGTGAGAGCACTTGTGCTTCGTACTGAGTCTTGCGACTTCTACTATCAAGCAGATGCGAGATACGTCTAAGTGCTGTTAGCTTCCTGGCTGCCTTGCTGGCAAGAATTACCACATGGTTTTTCATAGCCATTTTCGGATCAAATTTCACCCCAAGGATATGAACCTAATCCCAGGTTCTAACACTTTCCCGTTCATGGCACCCAGACACATCACATGTTTTCTCAGAAGCAGATGTGACCTGTCATCGCTTTTCCAGGTTAATATTGCTGTAAGCTGATGGTTGATGTAACTGAAAGCAACTGGCATTTCCTCCCTTGGATGAGTAAATGTCAGAGTACAGTCGTCTGCACATGCAGGCGATGAGCTGAAGAAGGTCTTTGAAGCAGAGAGTCCATAACAATTAGCCAAACACATCTCCCTGTGGAACAGTAGCACCAATAGTGTCTTGTTGACTATCCCATTGAGAACTGTGGCATGCGAAGAGTAATTACATTTATTTAACGCATGCCACACGCCCATGTTGTCATGCCCTCCCTACCAGTGAACCAACAGTTTAGAGTATAATAGTAGAGGCCCCACTGTTATGTTAATTGCTGATTCATCAGTCAGTCACGTGAAAACCCGCCATCCATGTAAAGCGATGGCTTCAGCTCGTGGAGCAGACTAGGCAGGTTTTACCTCTGTTTGAAGTCTGTTCTGACAGTGATTCTTGCTCGTATATACCATCTTGTAAATCACTCTACATACCGTAAATACTTTGTGTTTGGTGAAGGAATACACGGATTAATAATTTATCTCTGCTATTTTGCTTTGTTCCTGCGCTGCCTAGTTGATGACTTGTTTACGAACAGGTGGTACAGGCCAACAAAACATCACCTGTGTTCGTAATGAGAACTACTTAGATTATTATTATTATAATCAAGGGGGAAGCACTAAACCCGTAGGATTATACAGCGCCTATGGGGGGATGGAAGGCATTCAGGCTTAATTCAGGGAACTGGAGCACAGATCCAATTCCCTAGATCAAGAGCCCCTCACCAGCGTCAAGGAGCCTTCCTTGAGGGGAGAACTACTTAGAGATCTACCTTGAAGGTAATTGCTAAGAAGGCATAGTGCAGAACCAGTTTTGCCAAGAGTCCTTGGTGCTGTACTAGGTCGGAAGTGCCCGCATTGCGCAGTGCTAGTACACAGTTCATCTTTTATTCATCCAGTGACTGGTGCCACATAGTGAGGAGATTTAACAGCAGATCAGCAGCAGAGTGACCTTTTCTGAAGCCATATTGACGGTCACAAAGGAGCGAGTGGCGGTCGACATTATTGTCTCAAGAATCTTGCCAGCGATTGACGGTAGTAACACTGATCTGTGGTTTCTGATTTCCTCACCCCTCTCTCTCCCTTCTCACTTCACCTCCTTTCTGTATCTTCAGCTTCCTCCTGCGTTCCCTTGTTACTGCTTCTAATTTAAGCAGTTTCTAGCTGCCCTATCAGTTGCTCTTAGGAGCTTGTCCAGAGTTATCCTGTATCCTCCTGTCTTCACTGCCAAGTTCCTCTGGTTCACTTTCATACCTTTCTCTCCGTTTTGAGACTAGTCCGGTTGCATACATTTCGACCTATTAGAGCTTTTGCACGTGATTGACCAGGTGGGACTCCACACTGATAACAAGAACTTCTAGGGCATTCTGAATTAATTATTTTTCTTGAAGTTATTATATAATAATTGACGTTTTACTAAACCGACATTTTGCAGTATATCTAATCACAGTTTCTTGAATGCTTCCTTATTAGATTACACCTAACTTTAATGCGACCTTCCAACATAAAAAGGCCCAAATACATGATGTATATAAAGTTTTAAAGGATTCTTTATTCAAATTCCAGAAAGTTGTTTGATAGTGTGGCACATGCAGCTCATATTGTAGGGTTGATATGCAACTCTAGGTGCAATGGTTGGTGTTATATTTATTCCAGGTTTCTCTCATTCACTGATATGTCAACTGACCTTTCTTTCGAGACGTGAGAGCCAGGAAAATGATTGGGTGGACAATGAGAACTTTCAAAACAGTGGAAATGGTACCAGTGGTAACTTTTGTAATCGTTTGTGTTCTCTCACTTAAAGTATTGTTTAATGTTGACTTCTGCATGAAAGGCAGGGAAGATATCGGAGCTGGAAGAAACTCAAAGATCATTTACGGCCTCAAATTCCTTAACATGTACTCGCTGGAGCAGGAGAGAGATGCATGATAATGTACAGTATACGTGGACAGTACTTGATGTAAAGTTCCCAAATCTTCATATTTCCACAACAACGTACTGGAGTGAGAGCTGTGGGAGAATGTGTAGAATAAACTGAAAAGCAGGGCCGCTATGGGAACAATAAGATAACATTGTGTCAATATCCGTGGTCCCAGAGGATCTCAAACATTGCCGGGACAAGCGTAAAAGTCTTCAAGAGGAAACTGGACGAGTACCGCCACCAAGCGCTGGATCATCCAGTCTGTGATGGATATGTAGGGGCAAGTAGGTCGCCAGCAGCAACGACTTATTGACTAGGCAAGCACCAAAAATGCCTGGCCCAGGGCCGGGCTCCGGGAGTAGAAAAACTCTCGAAATTCATCAAAGGTATATCAAAAGTAAAGGGGGGGTCTCTGGTGGCCTGGTGGTTAACGCTCTCGCTTCACACGGTGAGGGCCTGGGTTCGATTCCCAGCCAGAGTAGAAACATTGGACGTGTTTCTTTCCACCTGTTGTCTATGTTCCCCATCAGTAAAATGGGTACCTGGGTGTTAGTCGACTGGTGTGGGTCGCATCCTGGGACACTGACCTAAGGAGGCCTGGTCACAGACCGGGCCGCGGGGGCGTTGACCCCCGGAACTCTCTCCAGATAAACTCCAGATACCATGGTGTACTCGTGTGTGTGCTGGGCCATACCTCTCATCCGCATGACCTTGCATTTGTTTGAAGTGAACTGCAGGAGTCACTGGCTGGGCCTGACTTCTGATGAGGTCTGCCTCTCTCTCTCCTGAACTTACTCTTCTCATTAAGTTTGCATCATGAGTGTACAGAGACACGTAAGCCGTTACCGTAACCTGCACTCGTGGCTCTCCCAGTCTCGTCTTTCATATTTTACTGCTTCTCTTTGTGTCTTGTGAACCTGTGGAGTAATGATCTTACCAGCACTAGTTAGTGTAACAGCACTAGTTAGTGTAGTTTACTAACACTAGTTAGTGTAGTTTACTAACACTAGTTAGTGTAGTTTACCAAGACCAGTAAGTGTAGTTTACCAGCACTAGTTAGTGTAGTTTACCAGCAGTAGTTAGTATAGTAAACTATAACTACTGCTGGTAAACTACACTAATTACTGTTAGTTTACTAACAGTAGTTAGTGTAGTTTACTAGCACTTGTTAGTGTAGTTTACTAACACTAGTTAGTGTACTAGCACTAGTTAGTGTACTTTACTAACATTAATTACAGGCGCAGATGAGGCCCAAGTTTTGTGTCGTTTATTTTAATATTTTCCCTTACCAAACATCGATACTTGAGCTGTACACAAATACTTTATTATAATTAAACCGTAGCAACATTATTGGACTGTAGCGACATGCACAGTGCACAGCTACCTTATACTGTATTATTGGGCTGTAGCAACATAGTGCACAGCTACCTTATACTGTATTATTGGACTGTAGCAACATACACAGTGCACAGCTACCTTATACTGTATTATTGGACTGTAGCGACATGCACAGTGCACAGCTACCTTATACTGTATTATTGGACTGTAGCAACATACACAGTGCACAGCTACCTTATACTGTATTATTGGACTGTAGCAACATAGTGCACAGCTACCTTATACTGTATTATTGGACTGTAGCAACATACACAGTGCACAGCTACTTTATACTGTATTATTGGACTGTAGCAACATACACAGTGCACAGCTACCTTATACTGTATTATTGGACTGTAGCGACATGCACAGTGCACAGCTACCTTATACTGTATTATTGGACTGTAGCAACATACACAGTGCACAGCTACCTTATACTGTATTATTGGACTGTAGCAACATACACAGTGCACAGCTACCTTATACTGTATTATTGGACTGTAGCAACATACACAGTGCACAGCTACCTTATACTGTATTATTGGACTGTAGCAACATACACAGTGCACAGCTACCTTATACTGTATTATTGGACTGTAGCAACATACACAGTGCACAGCTACCTTATACTGTATTATTGGACTGTAGCAACATACACAGTGCACAGCTACCTTATACTGTATTATTGGACTGTAGCAACATAGTGCACAGCTACCTTATACTGTATTATTGGACTGTAGCAACATACACAGTGCACAGCTACCTTATACTGTATTATTGGACTGTAGCAACATACACAGTGTACAGCTACCTTATACTGTATTATTGGACTGTAGCAACATAGTGCACAGCTACCTTATACTGTATTATTGGACTGTAGCAACATAGTGCACAGCTACCTTATACTGTATTATTGGACTGTAGCGACATGCACAGAGCACAGCTACCTTGTATTGTAATAATTATACTGTGGCAGCATAAGTTAGCTATGTAACCGGGCTATACATTACATAGGATTACTTTGATATATACGGTAATAAAATGTTGGCCCGAGCTGGGAGACTTGAGTAATAATGACATCCTCAAGCTTCCTCTGTGGGATCAATAATTACGTCAGTTTGAACGTGTTCCAGCAGGCTTGGAGATTATTATGTCTAGACTTTATTATCTCTCATGATAACGCAGTACTTTAAATATCCCCACTGTACTCGGCTTACATATTATATAAGATTCTGTTCGGATTTTTAACCTCGGAGGGTTAGCTACCCAGGATAAACCAAGAAAGTCAGTGCGTCATCGAGGGACTGTCTGATTTCCATTGGGGTCCTTGAACTCTGTTCCCCAGGATGCACCCCAAACCAGCCGACAAACACCCAGGTACCTACTTGCTTGCTAGGTGAACTGGACAACAGGTGTAAGGAAACACACCTAATGTTTCTACTCTTTCCGGGGATCGAACCACGGACACTGTGCATGAAGCGAGAGTGTAATAAAGTTGGTAGAATTACCGACAATATGTAAAGTAAAAGGACACAAGTGCAACTAATGTGACATTTATAGTGGCAACGTTTTACCATATTGTATTACTTTTGTCACTACCACTACTACTACTACTACTACTACTACCACTAGTGAACATCGAAATGGTACCTCACTAGTATTCACCTCACTCTGAGCATTTATATACCCTCTGTGTCCATGTATTGTTTGTAATGGCTTGATAAAGCTCCTGGAGAGCGAAACGTTGCCACAATAAATGTCACATTAGTTGCACTTGTGTCCTTTTACTTTACATGAAGCGAGAGTGTTGTCTACCAGGTCACGTAAGATAGCTATTTGTTTCCCTGTTATATTCCGTCAGACAGGATGGGTTGCAGTGTGAAGGGTGTGGAAGGATGAGCTAGACAGCGAGACAGCAGCCACTGTTGTAGTGTGAAGGGTGTGGGTGTGGAAGGGTGAGCTAGACAGCGAGAGAGCAGCCACTGTGACAGTGGTGGTGTAGGAGAGAGCTGTCTCGTAGCTCACATCAGTGAGGCTAGTGGCGTAGGGAAGACCTGTCGCCTTGGGCCAGACGTGTCTGTTGCTTGCCTGGTCAACCAGGATGTTCGTACTGGCAGCCCGCTGGCTCACATATCCATCACAACCTGGTTGATCCAGCACTTGTAAGAAGTACTTGTCTAGTTTCTTCTTGAAGACTTCCACACTTGTTTCGACAGTTTCTGAAATCTGGTAAGATGTCACAAGTCCGGGACCACGGATGTCGATGCAACGTTCTCTTAGTGTGCTTACGGTTTTCCTTTTATTTCAGTGGTTTATTCTACATTTTCTTAGATATATATATATATATATATATATATATATATATATATATATATATATATATATATATTATATTATATATATATATATATATATATATATATATATATATATATATATATATATATATATATATATATATATATATATATCCAATTTATGACGGTGCTCAGATTTGGGCCTAGTCCCTTAATTTTAAGTAACTTCCATGTATGTCTCTCCTCCGCTCTGGTGAGTGCATATTTAGAACTTTAATTAAGGTATTCTCAGTAGGTTAAATGCTTTATTGACTCTATGCTGTCCATAAACGATCTGAGCACCAGCTCTGATATCTCTCCTGCCTTAAACGGGGCCGTCAGCACTGAACAATATTGTAAACGAGAGCACAAGGAACCTGAACAGTGTCACTGTTTTCCGTGTTTTAAACATTCTCATTATCCAATTCATCATTTTCCTGGCCGTCACGATATTTACCTGGTGTTCTTTGATAGATTAACTGACACTGTTAAGCATAGGTCCTTTACGTGTTCGTTTCGTTCTGTTTGATGATCCTCTTGAGTTTCATACTGCCCCTTTTAAATCCTTCATTCATTCCATGCCAAAGAAGTTGGAACTTATCATCAAGGACTTCAGGTTATGCACAATGAAAAACTAATTATATTTTCCTGCAGTTTTTTTCCGTGTCTGCTACCGAGGTGATTTTCATGCTCATTTTGGCATCGACTTCAAATGATGCGAAACTGTGGTTTGTGTTTTTATATAAGTTCACCATGAGCATAAGAACACTAAAGGCGCCAGGGCGGTGCACCTAAATACTAAGCTTTTTAATTCGCTAATGAGGGATTTTTGCTTTGCTTACTGCTACTCTTTGTGTTGTGTGTGTCAGAAAGTCGAATATCCATTGGCCTACTTTCCCAGTTATAGCTATCGCTCTGGTTTTGTGCACACTCCATAAACACATTTGTCCAAAGCCTTTATGAGATACGTGTACATCACATCTGGCTTTCTTCCAATGCCTCCGTAATTCTGCCATAGTGGTTTAGTAGCTGAGCTAAGCATGATTAATTCCTGATTTAAATCCATGCTGGTTTGAGTTGTGCTGTTCTGTAAGATCTATGTTAGGCCTACTGGTCTGAAATTTTTGGCTAGTGCTCTGCTAACTCCTTTGTGGACAGGAGCTATGTCCGCACTCTTTTAAAGTCTTTGGTATTTCAAATAGATCTACGCTCTTTCTCCAAATGATAATGAGTGCTTGTGCTAGTATTAATTTGCGTTTCTTTAAAATAAGGAATTCCAAGAATCCGATCCTAATGTTGCATGAGTGAGCAAGTTTTTAATGTGTGTTTCGAATTCTGCAAGATGAGTGTTGCTGTCTGATGTATTGAAAATATTCTGTATTATACAAATTCACTAAACTAAAGCAGGTTAGAGAATATAACAGTAACACCAGATAACTAAGATACCACCACCTTACCTTACCTTTGATATACATTTGAAGAATTTCGAGAGTATATCTACTCTCTGAGCCCGGCCATGGGCCAGGCTCGTCTGGTGCTTGCCTGGTCAACCAGGCTGTTGCTGCTGGAGGCCCGCTGCCCCACATATCCATCACAGCCTGGTTGATCTGGCACCTCCCTGGTTGATCTGGCACCACTAGTATAACAGTAACACCAGATAATTAAGATACCACTTCCAGTATAACAGTAACACCAGATAATTAAGATACCACCAATAGTATAACAGTAACACCAGATAATTAAGATACCACTTCTAGTATAACAGTAACACCAGATAATTAAGGTACCACTTCCAGTATAACAGTATCACCAGATAATTAAGATGCCACCAATAGTATAACAGTAACACCAGATAATTAAGATACCACTTCTAGTATAACAGTAACACCAGATAATTAAGATACCACTTCTAGTATAACAGTAACACCAGATAATTAAGATACCACCTCTAGTATATATCAGTAACACCAGATAACTATATGATACCACTGCTAGTGTAACAGCAACATAAGATAACTAAAATGCCACTAGTATAACAGTAACACAAGATAACTAAGATATCACTGCTAGTATAACAGTATCGCAAGATAACTAAGGAAATACAAAATAACTCAGATAACCAACAGAAGTATGAGTGGGAGTATATTTGATAGTCACACAGCAGAAGTATGAGTGGGAGTATATGTGATAGTCACACAGCAGAAGTATGAGTGGGAGTATGTGTGATAGTCACACAGCAGAAGTATGAGTGGGAGTATGTGTGATAGTCACACAGCAGAAGTATGAGTGGGAGTATATGTGATAGTCACACAGCAGAAGTATGAGTGGGAGTATATGTGATAGTCACACAGCAGAAGTATGAGTGGGAGTATGTGTGATAGTCACACAGCAGAAGTATGAGTGGGAGTATATGTGATAGTCACACAGCAGAAGTATGAGTGGGAGTATGTGTGATAGTCACACAGCAGAAGTATGAGTGGGAGTATGTGTGATAGTCACACAGCAGAAGTATGAGTGGGAGTATATGTGATAGTCACACAGCAGAAGTATGAGTGGGAGTATATGTGATAGTCACACAGCAGAAGTATGAGTGGGAGTATATGTGATAGTCACACAGCAGAAGTATGAGTGGGAGTATGTGTGATAGTCACACAGCAGAAGTATGAGTGGGAGTATATGTGATAGTCACACAGCAGAAGTATGAGTGGGAGTATGTGTGATAGTCACACAGCAGAAGTATGAGTGGGAGTATATGTGATAGTCACACAGCAGAAGTATGAGTGGCAGTATATGTGATAGTCACACAGCAGAAGTATGAGTGGGAGTATATGTGATAGTCACACAGCAGAAGTATGAGTGGGAGTATATGTGATAGTCACACAGCAGAAGTATGAGTGGGAGTATATGTGATAGTCACACAGCAGAAGTATGAGTGGGAGTATATGTGATAGTCACACAGCAGAAGTATGAGTGGGAGTATATGTGATAGTCACACAGCAGAAGTATGAGTGGGAGTATATGTGATAGTCACACAGCAGAAGTATGAGTGGGAGTATATGTGATAGTCACACAGCAGAAGGCTAATAAGGTCCACACTGAGGTTGTGCAAGAAAGGTATAAAATAGCGACAATATGAGTGTTAAGACACATGTGCAGCATCTAGATATCTTTATTATAGACCTGTCGCCATACAGTGGCCTTATCAATACAGATTCTAGGACATACCAATACCTTTGGATAGGACCTACTTCTACTGGGAAATCCCGCCTACCAGTGACTATGCCCTCGTCTGCTACACGTACCTATCCACTGACGCCTATATAACCGCCAGTCTTCTTGACTTTGCTCCAGACTCTTCACCACCACGATGCTCTCAACACTAACTACAAGGCTGAGGGACTGATTACCTCATCTTTTGTATATAGTTCTACTGTCTTCTAATTATGTCCTAGAATCTGTATTGATAAAGCCACTGGATGGCGAAACGTCTACAATAAAGATATCCAGATGTTACACATGTGTCTTAACTTTCACACTGAGGTTATACTCCCGAGCATGGGATCTGGCTGAATGGCTTAAGTACTTCGATTCAGAGTGTGCAGGTTCGAATCCTGCTGTGGACTGAGAGAGAATTTTAGTAAATAATCCGGAACCATATTTGAATAATGACATGAAATTTATGGGAAATTTAATTGAATAGAAAACGTGAGTTACAACTACATCTACTAAATTAATACTGCTTCTTACTTAACCTTCTACCACTATTTTGAATTACCCCAGTGTTCCTCGGAGCTGTGTATACCAGTGGTTCTTTTGGTTACTATCCTAGTTTTGCTATGACTATCACAACCACCTACTTCAACTATTAAAATTGTCTCAGTTGTCTTGTTATATGATAGTTCTGGTACAATGAATGAACAAATACCAGTAATCTGTTGATTTCATCTTGCTCCATCGGTTGATTATGTATGATGATCCACGAGGGTTTAGTGTTAGTTTAGTGAATGAACGCGTTTAATGTTAGTGAACGGACGAGTGAGGTAGCGAGTGTACTGGGCAACGTCTCTCTCCTATTCTCCCTCACATACCGGGTATCGTGCTGACTTACCACATTGTCTAGCATACACAACATACTCAGCAATCTTGTCTCACAGATATACACTGAGCGTGTAGGTTCTGAAGGTTTGGCCAACCCCTCACACTACAGCACGATGTATCTAGTTGAATCTTGTACTTGCAAAGTGTCCACCGGGTTCTTTAATGACTATTTTTTGCGCTTACAATAATACCTGATAGTTGTTCCATTTTCCTATAATTATCTTCCCAAATAAAAAAATAATTATGCCATTGTTACATCATCAGCGTCAAAGTATCATTTCCATTGTTTCACGTTATGAACTCATTTTTTATATTGTTCATGTTTGAGTGTGTCAAAGTCATTAAATATCTCAAAGGATTGAATGATATCTCATAGTCTTTCCGTAAAAGAAATAAGATTGAGTACTTTGGGTCTTTCTTCTTTAGGTTTGTTTCTGAGTGATGGTACAAGTTAGGCAGCTCTTCTCTGTTCCCTCTCCAGTATGTCTTCGTCTTTTGTGCAATTTAGAGACCAAAACTGGAGGGGATATTGAAGATGTGGTGTAACAAGTGCATTATAGAGAATATTGTGTCTGGTCTTGTTTCTTCGAATATTCCAGCTGTGAAATAAAGTACCTTTGCTGCTCTCACATAGGTACTTCTTGGTACTGTTATAGTAATTGTTTTTCATTACTCCAATTACCTTTTCTTCTCTTGTCTCGGATAGTTTGTTGTTAAATATTTTATTTTTATGTTTGAGATTGTTTTACCCCAAAATTTTCTACGTTGAAACTTACCATCTACGACTGTGGCCACAGCTCCAGCCAGTCCAGATCACTCTGAAGACTCAGACAATCCGCTGTGGATGTTGCATTTTACTCCAATTTGGTGTCATCAGCAAATTTTGTGATGAGTGGACCAAGAACCAATCTCTGGGGAACTTTTATACGGGAAGGCACACAGACACCACTGTGCTGAACGCCACATTGTTTCCTGATGGGAGTCAGTTACTACCAACACATGAACTTTGTCTCCTGTAATATGCGCTTATTTCTTTTAGCCATTAGTCTTCGATGAGGTATCTAGTCAAAGACTTGTAAATCTAGATACACCAAACCTGTTAGCTTTCAGGGTGGCCCGTGACCTGGTAGGCAAAGTTCTCGCTTCACACCCTAAGGGTCCGTGGTTCAATTCCCGGTAAGGGAATTGAACCACGGACATTGGGCATGTTTCCTTACACTTGATGTCCCTGTTCACCCATCAGTAAAATAGATACCTGGGTGTTAGTCGACTGGTGTGGGTCGCATCCTGGGACAAAATTAACCTAATTTGCCCAAAATGTTCTACATAACAAGCGGCTTTCTATATAGTAGTATGTCATTGATGTCAGCTAGACCTGTATACTTTGTACATGTGCTTATAAAGATAGTTATATTATTCCAGCTTTTGTATCTGTAACTGAACACTCGAGTAAATTAGACCTCTGTCGTTGAGAAATCCTTGCTGATTTACCTAAAATCGACGTTAAGCTGATGAAAGGATAGTTGAAGGCATAAATCTTGTCTTATAAAAATACTAGAGATACAGTTGCCAGTTTCCAGTGTACTGGCACTATACATTCCTTAACGTTACCGTTAGTGGGTAAGTGATTTGCAAGAACTTCACTGCCGCTTCATTGCGCTTAATATTCAACTTCTGCAAGTATTATGTCACGGCTGCTGCTTTTGTCAATACAACCACCAGTAACAGTAATACGAGGTAACTAAGACACCACAAGTAACAGTAACATATGATAACTAACGCAACCACCACAAGTAAGAGTGACACAAGATAACTAAGACAACCACCACAAGTAACAGTAACACAACTAAGACAACCACCACAAGTAACAGTAACAATTAAGACAACCACCACAAGTAACAGTAACACAACTAAGACAACCACCACAAGTAACAGTAACAACTAAGACAACCACCTCAAGTAACAGTAACACAGCTAAGACAACCACCACAAGTAACAGTAACAACTAAGACAACCACTACAAGTAACAGTAACACAACTAAGACAACCACCACAAGTAACAGTAACACAACTAAGACAACCACCACAAGTAACAGTAACACAACTAAGACAACCACCACAATTAACAGTAACAACTAAGACAACCACCACAAGTAACAGTAACTCAACTGAGACAACCACCACAAGTAACAGTAACAACTAAGACAACCACCACAAGTAACAGTAACTCAACTAAGACAACCACCACAAGTAACAGTAACACAACTAAAACAACCACCACAAGTAACAGTAATACAACTAAGACAACCAGTGCAAGTAACAGTAATACAAGATAACTAAGACAACTCTCACTCACACTGCCCCTCACATTGTCTCACACTCATACACTGACCCTCACATTGTCTCACACTCATACACTGCCCCTCACATTGTCTCACACTCATACACTGCCCCTCACATTGTCTCACACTCATACACTGACCCTCACATTGTCTCACACTCATACACTGACCCTCACATTGTCTCACTCATACACTGCCCCTCACATTGTCTCACACTCATACACTGCCCCTCACATTGTCTCACACTCATACACTGCCTCTCACATTGTCTCACACTCATACACTGACCCTCACATTGTCTCACTCATACACTGCCCCTCACATTGTCTCACACTCATACACTGCCCTTCACATTGTCTCACACTCATACACTGCCCCTCACATTGTCTCGCACTCATACACTGCCCCTCACATTGTCTCACACTCATACACTGCCCCTCACACTGTCTCATACACTGCCCCTCACATTGTCTCACACTTATACACTACTCTTCACATTGTCTCATAATCACAAACACTACCCCTCACACTTTCTCACTCATACACTGCCCCTCACATTGTCTCATACATACACTGCCCCTCACACTGTCTTACACTCGTACACTGCTCCTCACATTGTCTCATACTCACAAACACTGCCCCTCACACTGTCTCACACTCATACACTGTCCCTCACTTTGTCTCATACATACACTGCCCCTCACACTGTCTCACACTCATACACTGCCCTGCACACTGTCTCACCCTCTCACACACTGCCCCTCACACTGTCTTACACTCATACACTGCCCCTCACACTGTCTTACACACATACACTGCTCCTCACATTGTCTCATACTCACAAACACTGCCCCTCACACAGTTTTACACTCGTACACTGCCCCTCATATTGTCTCATACATACACTGCCCCTCACACTCTCTCATACACTGCCCCTCACACTGTCTCACACTCATACTCTGCCCCTCACATTGTCTCATTCATACACTGGTCCTCACATTATCTCATACTTACATACACTGCCCCTCACACTGTCTCACACTCGTACACTGCCCCTCATATTGTCTCATACTCACACTGCTCCTCACATTGTCTCATACTTACATACACTGCCCCTCACACTGTCTCACACTCGTACACTGCCCCTCGTATTGTATCATACTCACACTGCTCCTCACGCTGTCTCACACTCACATTTCCCTCTCACACTGTCTCACTCGCTCGGGCCCTTCGCACTCACACTGCCCCTCACACTGTCCCACCCTCTCACACACTGCCCCTCACACTGTCCCACCCTCTCACACACTGCCCCTCACACTGTCCCACCCTCTCACACACTGCCCCTCACACTGTCCCACCCTCTCACACACTGCCCCTCACACTGTCCCACCCTCTCACACACTGCCCCTCACACTGTCTCACCCTCTCACACACTGCCCCTCACACTGTCTCACCCTCTCACACACTGCCCCTCACACTGTCCCACACTCTCACACACTGCCCCTCACACTGTCCCACCCTCTCACACACTGCCCCTCACACTGTCCCACCCTCTCACACACTGCCCCTCACACTGTCCCACCCTCTCACACACTGCTCCTCGCACTGTCACACACACACACACACACACACACACACACACACACACACACACACACACACACACACACACACACACACACACACACACACACACCTACGCACACACACACCTACACACACACCTACACACACACCTACACACACACATACACACCTACACAGACACCTACACACAAATACACACACACACACACACCTACACACACACACACACACTTACACACACACACACACACACACATACATACACACATACACACACACATACACACAGGAACAAGCACTACACACACACCTACACACACCTACACACACACACACACACATACACACACACACACACATACACACATACACACACACATACACACACAGGAACAAGCACTTGTAAGCTGTAGTACACACGCAAACGCACATACACAGGATTTCACACCGTCTTGTGAACTGACCATCTGAACCTTTCTCCTCTCCCCCCCCTCTTTCTACACTAAGTAGACCTATCTCTACCTCTCTCACTCTTTACCTATATCTCTCTCTCTACCTATCACTCTCTACCTATCTCTCTCTCTCTCTTCCCTCTCCCATCTTTCCCCTCTAACATCTCTTACCTCTAACACCTCCCCCCCTCTAACATCTCTCCCCCTCTAACATCTGTCCCCTCCCATTATCTCTCCCCTCTCCCTTTCCCCACCTCTCTCCCATCCTCCCTGTTATTGCTGTTCTTGCTGCTGAACAGCGGTTTAGTGCCGATGAAGGTAGCGTAGGTAGCAATGATACGGCCGTGGACTAGATTGGCTTTAATCGGGTAGGAGTGAGTACACAACGGGCAGTGTGAGGAAGTGACCGCAAGCCAGTCCGTGGAGGGGGAGTACTTGTGTACGACAAGTCGGTCGAGGCGGGAGTGAGAGAGGGTGGACTGTG
This sequence comes from Cherax quadricarinatus, assembly GCF_038502225.1. NCBI lineage: Eukaryota > Metazoa > Arthropoda > Malacostraca > Decapoda > Parastacidae > Cherax > Cherax quadricarinatus. The sequence continues at coordinate 27,289,171 of NC_091345.1, forward strand.
CGTCCCACCGACCTAGGTAGGCCTACAGAGGGCAGCACTGAATGCCGCGAAATATGAACTAGTCAGAGCAGACGGCTAGGCTGTGTGCTCTGACAGTACAGGCTGTCTACATTTGCTCGGCCACGCACCTCGCGTCGTCCCGACGCGACAATACTGGTGGGCCCATAGGTATAAAGGAATTACACTAGCTACCCCAGAGAGGGACTGGCTTTCGCTCACTAGTAAATAAAAAATGGACAAAAAAAATGCAACAGGCAAAAAAAAAACTCTCCCATCCAGGGGAAGAGAAAACTGGTTTGCCCGCGCTGTTTCATCGAGTAGAGAGCCCGGAGACGTCAGCACTGGAACTAAAATCTTCTATATACAGGTTGTCCGCAGGGCTGAACATCAGTTGACCACTCGTCTACTAACGTTATTGCACGCTCACATCTGCAAACAATGACTGACAGTAGCATTTCCTAAGGTGTGACATGTAACTCAGAGGGCAGCACTGCCCTGACCGTAATGCAGGCTTTTTTTTTACTTTAGTTATAAAACACTGATGCACATACGTACAATAATACTATATCCATGGAATTCATTACACTCTGGGTACCCTTCTAAAAGTATTTACATAATTACATGATGTTGTCCACCCTGACTCTATTATCGACTAGCTATACAATGTGTGTGCATTTATACCCATTTCTGCAAGCAAACAATTAGCATAACTAGCGTAGGAGTCGGACAAGTCAGTAGGTACGTCAATGTCACAGAAATGTACTGTTGTCCTGGGTCGCAGGCCATAAGTATGGAGCCTTACTGGGCCGTCTTCCGTACCAGTAGTAGTGGGAGAAGGGATAGACGGTTTGTCCCTAACATTAGTCTGATCGTGGCGTTGCAACGCACGTGCCTCCAGCTCTACTTCGGCCTGCATATGGTCCACATACTTCATGTGATCAAGGTGGGCTTCCTTGATAATTCCCGTAGCAATCTCCCTCACCTCGAACTTATTGCCACGGAGCTGTCGTAGGACACGGTAAGGACCCACAAACTTTGGGACAAGTTTGTGCATACCTGGGGTCTGCACTGGGTTGAGCAACATAACTTTGCAACCTGGTTCCACTTTGCTTTCCTTGGCGCGGGCATTGCGCTCAGACGTGAACCTATCAGTAGCTTTCATAAGGTTCTCTCGTACCCGCTGGAAGACAAGCTGCGTTGTCCTCATCTTTACTACACTGGGGTTATCAGTATCGTAAGTAGGTCTAGGTGGAGTAAACAGAATTTCATATGGTAAGCGCTTGTCATAACCATACAAAGCAAAATGAGGTGTCTCACCGATCGAGCTGTTGAGGGAGGAATTTAATGTACACTGAACGTCTGGGATAGCCTCATCCCATGTAGTACAACTTGGGTTAACGGTTACTCTGAGCACCTCCAGGACTTTGCGATTTGTACGTTCAGCAAGACCATTACTCGCAGGGTGGCGTGGAGCTACTGGCGCTTGATGAATGTTGAATCTGGAGCAAAGGTCCTGCATTATGCCATTTATAAACTCAGACCCATTGTCTGACAGAAGGACACGTGGGCAAGTATGACGAAGAACAACATGCTCACGGAAAGCACTAGCGACCGTTTCCGCGGTTTTATCAGGGATGGGTACTAATTCACTGTACCGTGTCAAGTTATCTACCATTACAAGCAGGTGCTTATTTCCCTTCTCCGAGGTCGAGAAGTTCGTCAACAGGTCGACAGAAGTTCTCTCCCAGGGCTCCTTTGTAATGGGATACTTTAGAATGGGGTTAGGACCTGTAATGGTACCCTTGTGCTGTAGGCAGACAACACACTGGTGTACATGCTTGGCAATGTCCGATGCCATCTTAGGCCAGAAATATTTCATTCGTGCCTGTTTGATACTGCGGTCCTTCCCGGGGTGCGCTACACCTGGGACATTGTGGATCAACCTAAGAGTAGCTGGTATCATGGACTCTGGTATCACCAGTTGGTATACGGTTCTGCCGGGGTCCACCAGCTGTGCAACACGGCACAGTACTCCTTGGTTGACCACTAAATCCTTCAGTGGAACGGGAGACTTGACCTGTAAGTCAACGTCCTCCTTGGTAAGGAAACGAAGGACTGGAGACCACACAGGGTCCTGTCGTTGGGCTCTCTCGAGATCCTCAACAGAGAACGAATTGCCGACACTCACGAATGCTATATGTCTCGACAGGGCATCAGCTACAACATTTTGCTTACCTGGGACATAGCAAATTTCAGGGTTGTAGTCATTGAACGTGAGCGACCACCGAGCATGCTTTCCTGAGAGGTTCTTATTCGCAAAAAGGGCCACTAAGGGTAAATGATCTGTATAAATCTTGATAGGATAATGATAGATGATATCCCGAAAATGACTCAGGGCCCATACAATGGCTAAAGCTTCTAGCTCTGTCACTGAATAATTGACTTCCGCTTTAGTAAGAACACGGCTAGCATAGGCAATAGGCTGTTGCTTACCATTAGATTCCTGTGACAAGACTGCACCGATGCCAACTTTGCTGGCATCAGTCGTCAAGGTAAATGCCTTGGTGAAATCAGGGAATCTAAGGGTTGGGGCTGATGTTAACTTGTTCTTAAGAATGACAAAAGCTCGTTCCTGATCGCACGTCCACTCAAAAGGGGCATCCTTCTTGAGTAAGCGTGTCAGGGGTGCCGCAATGGTGGAGAAACCTGCGATAAAGGTGCGGTAGAAACCCGCCAGGCCTATGAAGGACCGGACTGCATCCGCCGTCATGGGTCTGGGGAATTTCTGCACGGCCGAGATTTTAGACTCGTCCGTCTTTATGCCATTCTGAGTTACTACGTGACCCAGAAATTTTATTTCCTTCCGGAGGAAATGACATTTGGAGAGCTTTACCTTAAGATTTGCCTGAGCTAGCCTGTCCAATACCCTGTCAAGTTTCTCAAGATGTGACGGGACATCTTGCGACATGACTATGAGATCATCCAGGTAGACCATGAGCGTGCCACCTAGGAGGGTACGGAAAATTGTCGTCATCAAACTACTAAACGTGATTGGGCTTCCGCGCAAGCCGAAGGGCATCCTCCTGAACTGGTAATGACCAGTTGGAGTAGAGAAAGCTGTCAACTCTCTACTCTCATCATCGAGGGGGATCTGCCAGAACCCTTGAAGAAGATCAAGAGTTGAAAAGACCTTATTATCGCCGATGTTCTGCAACAGGTCGTTCAGAACTGGCAATGGAAAACGGTCTGGGATGGTACATGCATTTAGTTTCCTGTAATCGATAACAGGGCGCCAGGTTCCGTCTTTCTTGGGAACCAGAATAAGGGGAGCATTCCACGGGGAAGTGGACTCCTCAATAACTCCATCACGGAGCATCCGTGTAATGAGTTCTTCGGCGAAGACTCTTTGCGCATGTGGCAGGCGATACGCAGGTACATAAATGGGTTTAGTACCTTTGTCAAGCGGAATACGGTGAGAGATCAGTGGGGTCAAACCCATTGACTCACCATCTAGTGCAACTGCAGAACGTGCACGATTGAGAACCTGGAGAAGTTTTGGGACCTCTTCAGGATAGTCTGTCAAAGCTAGATCATCTTCCTGCACTGGCCGGGTGTTGGAAGAGTCAGCAGCAGACTCGCCTGGGAGAACTGCACTCACAAGGAAGTCAGCTGGGGCTTCACCCTCCACTCTCACCGGGAGAGGGAATCTGACAAGGTCGACAAGTGAGGTATTCTTCCGCAGGGGAAATTCTCGACTATGCATGTTGACAACAAGGACTTGCAACTTACCACGTTGCACTGTGTGCAAGGATGGTTCAAGGGAGAGGCCCTTGACTCGGCATGTGTCGTTGTCAACCAGCACATGGTCTCCTTCAAAAGCTCTGCTCACGTACACTGTAACAGGAGTGAGCGAGTTAGCTGACAAAGTGACGTCATACTTTGTACAAGCAGTAACTCTGCTCGCTGATGCCATGACACGAGTCAGACAGTCGCCTGCCGACAGGGATACTGCGGCTTGACAACTGCTGGTCTCTACAACAGCGTCAGAGTTAGAGTGAAGGTTAGACTGGGCGTCCCCAGACTGGGTTTCACTGGTAACTATGCGCTGATGGCCAGGAGGTGATGGGCAACGAGCTCTACTACGAGGTCGATCAGGACGAGAGACCGACCCCGGGGAGAATGTGCTATGGAAACCACCGGTTTCCAACGATTCTAGGCACTGTGCATACTCTGAGACAGAGTAGCACGTAGTGGATCCTAAGCGCACGCCCCAGAAGGGCACATCCACTCCGTTGAATTCCGCTTTCCACTCAGCTGGATCTAAACGGATCCTAAGATCTGCCATGGTTTTGAACCCTATGAGCAGGTCACCATGGAAAACAATACCATCTACGACTAAGAATTTTGCGGACAGCTTGTGACCCTGGACCACAAATTCTAGCGTTGTGCTACCTCGAACCGTCAGCGGTTTACCTGAGACTCCTCTCAAGGTCTGAATGGCAGACGGCTCTGTCAACATGGCCGCGTGAAGGCCAATGTCTCGGAAAAAGGTGGAGCGGATAATGTTAACCACCGAACCTGTGTCTAGGAAAAGCTGAACAGGCTTATTGTGGACAGTGGACTCGATGAGCGGTCCACATGGGTTGTCATACCGAACATGAAGGCATGACAGGCCGACGAGGTCCCCGGAGTCACAGCTGCTCGAGGCTCGACACTTGTTGACGAGGCTCGACCTGGAAGGTACGGTACGAGTCTCAGCAACAACGTCAAGACATTCGGTTTCCTCACTGTCGGCAAGCGTATCACTGCCCAGGGCGGCGAATGCATTGCGGACAGGGACGGAATACAGCGACTCCGACAGGGTTACTACGTCTTTCGCTGGTTTTGCGGACGCGCCTCTTCCCCCGAACTAGTGGAAGGGCTTCTACGAGCATGTGCATTGCGCGACGACTGCTTGCTCCACTCAGCTGTCAGCATACTTCGCAGCTTGTTACACTCATGGGAGGTATGACTGGAAGTATTGTGGTAAACACAGATTCCCTCGCGAGACTGGGCATGGGGACGGTGACGGTTACCTTGATACTGAGCGTGGGGACTGTGACGGTTACTTTGCGGGGACTTAAGTTTGTAACACTCAGATCGGTAGTGCCCACGTTTGCCACAGTTGAAACAAGTCACTACACGCTTAGCGGGTGAGGTTGGGGGTGGTGTCTGCTGGCGACGTTTCGCCCTGATCCAGGAAGTCGATGACTGCCTTTTTGTATAAGACCGACTGTTGTTACTGTGGTCGCTATTTTTACTTAGGCGCGTATTAGTGGGACTGGGGTTAGAAACTTTGTGGGCTGGCTTTCTGACAGCAGCAGCAAAAGTGACTTCCGGCTGCGACCGCGGGGTCACTGCGGACGGCGCTGGAAGGATGGGTAGGGGATCATCCGCAAAGCGGCAAACCTTGCCTTGCTCGGAAGGCGGCTTGAGCGAGTCGATGGCGTCATATGCACCCAGGACGTCGTGCTGAGGGCCGAGTCCTAGCGCATCAATGGCAGCCCAGAGGTTAGGGGCGGAATCCCTCCGCATGATGCCGACAGCCAGCATGGGGATGATGTCTTTAATAGCAATACGGCCATCACCATCCGCCCACTTAGTGGAGTTGACGGCATCAGTAAAGTCCGTGGCGGCTTGCTCGAAACGGCAAACGCAAGCCAGGGGGCTTTCGTGCCGGTATTGACATTCGGCCAAGACGCTGGTAATGATGTCAATGTAATGGCGTTGGCGACTACGCCGAAAATAACGCCTAAATTCCTCCTTAAGTTCACCCCAAGACTGAATCTTACAAACGCGCTTGAGCTGCACAAAGGCACCTATATCACCCTGGGTGAGATCCACTGCTGCAACAGCAGCACGAATGTACTGTGTATCCGTTGGGCTATCAAATAGAGCCTGAACAGTCGCCTCGACTGACTGCAGCCATGGCTCCAAACTATTTGCACGACCGTCAAAAATAAGGGTCAGGTATTGACGATGAGCCGGCCCACTGGTGGTCGAGGCTTGAGCCACAAGTTGACCAACTGTCGCTGGGGCTTCGATGCCCTGCCGCGTGCTCACGCTGGCTGAGGCACCATTGCTGGCACCAGCAGAATCTGGACTAACGGCATGGCCACTGCGTGTCTTAGTCATGACGTCAATTGTTCAAATGCAAGTAGGTCACGAAGATGGTAAACAGGTCAGAGCAAGAAATGGTATGCACTGGCTACAATTCAAAACAGAGTCAAAGAGAACTCAGCACCACAGTACTAGGTAAACTGCTTAGTGATAGAAATAATTTGAGCAAAACAACAATAAAAAGGGAAATAGTGGTGCACTCTGAACACAAAATAAGAGATGTATGCAAGTGAATGTACTACAGGGAAATGCACAAAATGAAGCTAAGGATAGTCAATAATTTCACCAGGAATCTGGCAACAAAATTTATGAAAAGGAGTTGAACTGTAAACACTGGTAGCAAAAATTGCACAAAATTAAAATAAATCAGGTACTACACAACACTAAACTGTGCTGCAAGCACAGTTTAAAAAGATTGCGGGTGCTAGCAGTTGCAAATTGAAATGCGAAAAAAAAGGGGTAATTCACTTGCACAAAGGAAGTTGGCACAAAAAAGATATCAGAGTATGGAATAGTGCCAAAACTCACAGAAAAAAAAATACACTGTCCAGAATTGCTATATTGCACACAAAATAAAATTAATAAAAATGCAAATTATTAAATTCAAGAATATGGCAAAGGTTAACTGGTGTTAGCAGGGTGTACACTGGCAAAAAGAAAAAATTTGCACAATCTCAAGGTCAAAACTAATTAACTTCACAAGGAATTTTGGTAATTAATGGTAAATAAGCAGGTTCCCAAAAATACACTCAATGACTTGGGTATATAAAATAGCAAAATGCAATGCACATAGGTGAATATTCACTGATAAAACATAGAATATATGTAGAGCAAATAAATGGGGGAACAGAAAAAAAAATTTAATGGGCTAGGCACAGATTGTATCACTGCAGGTAGAATATACTAATACTTAAGTACTTGAAGATTACACTTATTAAAAGAAAAAACACTAACAAACAAAACAGTGCAGGGGTGTCAACAATCTGTGGCTAACTTGCAGGTGCAACTAACAAAATAACAGCACACAGGAATTACATGAAAACTGTATGTGAGAGGTAAATTGTATAAATGGTTAACACTGAACAATTTAAATCAATAACTGAGGTGCAAGAAGCAGAATAAAAAAAACTGGAATTTAAAATGTAGGAGTGCAAAAATAAATTTACAAAATTTAAGCTGTAGGTAAGTGGCAAAACTGTGCACTGATGACACTGAACAATTTACTGAAGTATGGCTTCAGTAACTAACTGTATTGGTGCAGGACAGTTAAATAATGTCACAAAATATTAGGAAATGCTAGGTAAGTCACTGTTTACTTAACTTTGAGTGCAGATGGACGAAGGTACGGCAGGTCCTGGAACTTTCAGTGACGCTCTAGTAACACTACACGCCTCGTAGCATTTGTATACTGCTATGGGGCTTCAATGTCGTAGAAAAAATTATCAGAATGGACTTGGGAAGAACAGGAAAGACCGGGGTTACTCTGTGGAGGTATAAGATATTAGGAGACGTGGATACCCGGCGTGAACCACAGCTGGTGTTGGTTGTTTACACTGGCAAGCGTGTCTGGGCGCGCTGACTGACTGCGGCTTCAGCACACGGAGAACAAAACATTTACTGCACTACTCGAACGTGCTAAAAACAAGCTTAAGTGAAACTTTGAACTGGGACGAGTAAGTTTTACTGTAACAAATCACTGGGGAAAACAGAACTGGTGATGAACTGGGAATAAAACAGCAAGGGAAAGGGAAAAAAAAAAAATTAAACTGGGCAACACAAAAAAAAACTGCACTGGTTGGAGATACGTAGGCGCTGAGTAGTTGTAGACACTATGATGAGTCACGAGCTGCTGTAGACGCTGAACTTTGCTGGCTTAGGGGCTAAGCCAACTGGGTTCCCACGTGGCTAAGCCAGGTAGAACTTCTTGGAGGAAACTGGGAAGAACACAACACACATGGACGGCGAGAAGGACGTCTTTGCATAGCAGATAAGGCTGTATAGAGGGCTGGTGTGTTTACACGCTGATTAGGGTATAAACCAACCCCAGAGTTGCCTCGTGGTCACTCGTGGAGCCACACGAAACCAACACCCTAAACGACCTCACCTCTACTTCTTGTAGCTGAGAAGGGCGTAGGGACGCTGTAGGAGGCAGGAGAATGGTGCTGGAGAGTGTTGAAGGGCTGTAGAAAGGGTGATGAGGTGAACACGTGACTGCTAAGGCTGGAGATGACACCGTGACGCCTATGTCCAGATTTTGTGGGAAAAATCCAGGACGAAGATCTATCTCAGGTCCCGTCAAGACGCTGGGAGTAGCAGATAACTCTTTAGGCTAGCAGGTGCGTTGGATGACGACGGATGATGTTGACTGGTGTCGACCGATCCCCTCCACCCTGAAGAGGCTCACAATGCCGCTGACTCCGCTGTCACCACTGTTATTGCTGTTCTTGCTGCTGAACAGCGGTTTAGTGCCGATGAAGGTAGCGTAGGTAGCAATGATACGGCCGTGGACTAGATTGGCTTTAATCGGGTAGGAGTGAGTACACAACGGGCAGTGTGAGGAAGTGACCGCAAGCCAGCCCGTGGAGGGGGAGTACTTGTGTACGACAAGTCGGTCGAGGCGGGAGTGAGAGAGGGTGGACTGTGCGTCCCACCGACCTAGGTAGGCCTACAGAGGGCAGCACTGAATGCCGCGAAATATGAACTAGTCAGAGCAGACGGCTAGGCTGTGTGCTCTGACAGTACAGGCTGTCTACATCCCCTCCCTCCCCCCCTAGCCTCTCTCCCCTCTCGCTCTTCCATCTCCCCCCTCTTTCCCCCTTCTCCCCCTCTTTGCCTTCCCTTTCTCCCTCCCTCCCTCTCTCTCTCTCTCTCTCTCTTGCTCTCTCTCTTGCTCTCTCTCTCTCTTGCTCTCTCTCTTGCTCTCTCTCTTGCTCTCTCTCTCTCTTGCTCTCTCTCTCTCTTGCTCTCTCTCTCTCTTGCTCTCTCTCTCTTGCTCTCTCTCTCTCTTGCTCTCTCTTGCTCTCTCTTGCTCTCTCTTGCTCTCTCTTGCTCTCTCTCTCTCTTGCTCTCTCTCTCTCTTGCTCTCTCTCTCTCTCTTGCTCTCTCTCTCTCTTGCTCTCTCTCTCTCTTGCTCTCTCTCTCTCTTGCTCTCTCTCTTGCTCTCTCTCTCTCTCTCTTGCTCTCTCTCTCTTGCTCTCTCTCTTGCTCTCTCTCTCTCTTGCTCTCTCTCTCTCGCTCTCTCTCTCTTCTCTCTCTCTCTCTTGCTCTCTCTCTCTCTTGCTCTCTCTCTCTCTTGCTCTCTCTCTCTCTTGCTCTCTCTCTCTCTTGCTCTCTCTCTCTCTCTTGCTCTCTCTCTCTCTTGCTCTCTCTCTCTCTTGCTCTCCCTCTCTCTTGCTCTCTCTCTCTCTTGCTCTCTCTCTCTCTTGCTCTCTCTCTCTCTTGCTCTCTCTCTCTCTTGCTCTCTCTCTCTCTTGCTCTCTCTCTCTCTTGCTCTCTCTCTCTCTTGCTCTCTCTCTTGCTCTCTCTCTTGCTCTCTCTCTCTCTTGCTCTCTCTCTCTCTCTTGCTCTCTCTCTCTCTTGCTCTCTCTCTCTCTTGCTCTCTCTCGTCCCCATTTTCCCTTCTAACTCTCCCCTCTCCTACTTTTCCCTTCACTCTCTCTCCCCCTCTACCTTTCCCTTCTCTCTTCTCTCACAAAAAAAAAAAAAAAATGGTGGGGACTCGCAGGAACCAAGGATCAGATGAGAATGGTTCGGGTAGGGAGGAGTGGATGGAGGAGCAGTGGAAAAGGATGGAACAAGAGTGGGAGAGAAAATTAGGAGAGCTTTCTGAAAAAATGGAGAAAGAGCTCTCTGTGAAATTGGAAAGGAGGTTGGAGAAGGAGACAAAGAATTGGGAGGCACAAGTCGAAACTGCAGTAGCCAAGATAAGGGTCCTAGAAGTTGAGATAAATAGGCTGAAGCGAGTTACAGGGGCAGTGACCAGAGAAGACACAGCATATGAAGCTGCGAGGCTGAACAGGAAGGAAGGAATTATGAATTATGCTAAGGTCACATCAATCTGCCAAGGAGGACCAAGGAGTGAAAGGGAAGATCAGCTGGTTGCAGATGGAGAGGGTGATAGGTCGAATGCTGAGGCACAACAAGGCTATCAAGAGCCACTGGAAAAATCAAGGGAGAAACTGACCACATACAGGCAGGATCCAGAGTCACAGAGGGTGAGGCAATGGGAGGAAGAAAGGGCAAAATCAGTGTTTATCCATGGGCTTCAGGAGAGAGAGGAAAGGACACACACTGAAAGGAAGCAGGAAGAAAGAAAGGAGATTGAGAAAATCATCACGGAAATAGGTGAAGAGATGGACGAGATTGTAAATTTTCAGAGAATAGGGGGGTACTCGATGGGGAGAAACCGACCAATCAAGCTGATTCTCAGGACGGAAACAGTGCAGAACAGGATCCTCCAAGAGAAACCACGATTGAAATACTCGGAAGAGTACAAGAGGGTGTTCCTAGACAGAGACAGAACAAAATCAGAACGACAGCAGCTGAGGGAGAGGACAAAAAAGCGAAAGGAGCTAGGAAAAGAGACAAGGAGGGAACCAGCAGAGGTCAGTCAGAGCAGGACAGAACAGCAAGGGCAAGCACACACACAACTACTCTCAGAACCATACAACCTATCACACCATCCCAACACACACTACAATCCATACCCACAGCCTCCACCCAACACCGAGCTATAGAATCCCACAGTATGCCACCAGGTCTCCCACCCTCACAGGCCCCCCAAACGACAGTGTTGGAAAGGAAACTGAAGGTATGGTACACAAACGCTGATGGAATAACAAATAAGTGGGAGGAGTGGCACGAAAGAGTCAAAGAAGCATCACCGGACATCATAGCTCTCACAGAAACCAAGCTTACAGGTATGATAACAGATGCCATCTTTCCAACGGGATACCAAATCCTGAGGAAAGACAGAGGGAACAGGGGGGGGTGGAGGAGTGGCGTTGCTGATCAAAAATCGCTGGAATTTTGATGAGCTGGAGAGAGGAGATAGCGGAGAAGAAAGTGATTACATAGTGGGAACACTTCACTCTGGAGGTCCCAAGGTGGTAATAGCAGTGATGTATAACCCACCACAGAACAGCAGGAGGCCAAGGCAAGAGTACGACGAGAGCAATAGAGCGATGGTTGACACACTGGCTAGAGTGGCCAGAAGAGCTCATGCATGCAGGGCAAAGCTCCTGATCATGGGTGACTTTAACCACAAGGAGATCGATTGGGAGAACTTGGACCCACATGGGGGCCAAGATACATGGAGGGCTAAGATGATGGAGGTGGTACTGGAGAACTTCATGTACCAACACGTAAGGGACACTACAAGAGAGAGAGGAGAGGATGAACCAGCAAGGCTGGACTTAGTATTCACCTTCAGTAGTGCAGATATCGAGGACATCACATATGAAAGACCCCTTGGGGCCAGTGACCATGTGGTTTTAAGCTTCGAATACACAGTAGAGCTACAAGTGGAGGGAGAAGCCGGAAGGCCAGGACGAATGAAGCCAAACTACAAGAAAGGGGACTACACAGGAATGAGGAACTACCTGAACGGGGTTCAGTGGGACAGAGAACTGGCAGGGAAGCCAGTTAATGAGATGATGGAATATGTAGCAACAAAATGCAAGGAGGCTGAGGAGAGGTTTGTACCCAAGGGTAACAGGAGTAATGAAAAAGCCAGGATGAGCCCATGGTTTACCCAAAGGTGCAGGGAGGCAAAAACCAAGTGTGCTAGGGAATGGAAGAAATATAGAAGGCAAAGGACCCAGGAGAATAAGGAGAACAGTCGTAGAGCCAGAAACGAATATGCACAGATAAGAAGGGAGGCCCAAAGACAATATGAAAATGACATAGCAGCGAAAGCCAAATCTGACCCGAAACTGTTGTACAGCCACATCAGGAGGAAAACAACAGTCAAGGACCAGGTAATCAGGCTAAGGAAGGAAGGAGGAGAGACAACAGGAAATGACCGTGAAGTATGTGAAGAACTCAACAAGAGATTCAAAGAAGTGTTCACAGAGGAGACAGAAGGGACTCCAGAAAGACGGAGAGGTGGGGCACACCACCAAGTGCTGGACACAGTGCACACAACCGAGGAAGAAGTGAAGAGGCTTCTGAGTGAGCTAGATACATCAAAGGCAATGGGGCCAGATAACATCTCCCCATGGGTATTGAGAGAGGGAGCAGAGGCACTGTGTGTACCCCTAACAACAATATTCAATACATCTATCGAAACAGGGAGATTGCCTGAGGCATGGAAGACAGCAAATGTAGTCCCAATCTTTAAAAAAGGAGACAGACATGAAGCATTAAACTACAGACCAGTGTCACTGACATGTATAGTATGCAAAATCATGGAGAAGATTATCAGGAGAAGAGTGGTGGAACACCTAGAAAGGAATGATCTCATCAACAGCAGCCAGCATGGTTTCAGGGACGGGAAATCCTGTGTCACAAACCTACTGGAGTTCTATGACATGGTGACAGCAGTAAGACAAGAGAGAGAGGGGTGGGTGGATTGCATTTTCTTGGACTGCAAGAAGGCGTTTGACACAGTTCCACACAAGAGATTGGTGCAAAAACTGGAGGACCAAGCAGGGATAACAGGGAAGGCACTACAATGGATCAGGGAATACTTGTCAGGAAGACAGCAGCGAGTCATGGTACGTGGCGAGGTGTCAGAGTGGGCACCTGTGACCAGCGGGGTCCCGCAGGGGTCAGTCCTAGGACCAGTGCTGTTTCTGGTATTTGTGAACGACATGACGGAAGGAATAGACTCTGAGGTGTCCCTGTTTGCAGATGACGTGAAGTTGATGAGAAGAATACACTCGATCGAAGACCAGGCAGAACTACAAAGGGATCTGGACAGGCTGCAGACCTGGTCCAGCAATTGGCTCCTGGAGTTCAATCCCACCAAGTGCAAAGTCATGAAGATTGGGGAAGGGCAAAGAAGGCCGCAGACGGAGTACAGTCTAGGGGGTCAGAGACTACAAACCTCACTCAAGGAAAAAGATCTTGGGGTGAGTATAACACCAGGCACATCTCCTGAAGTGCACATCAACCAAATAACTGCTGCAGCATATGGGCGCCTAGCAAACCTCAGAACAGCATTCCGACATCTTAATAAGGAATCGTTCAGGACCCTGTACACCGTATACGTTAGGCCCATATTGGAGTATGCGGCACCAGTTTGGAACCCACACCTAGCCAAGCACGTAAAGAAACTAGAGAAAGTGCAAAGGTTTGCAACAAGACTAGTCCCAGAGCTAAGAGGTATGTCCTACGAGGAGAGGTTATGGGAAATCAACCTGACGACACTGGAGGACAGGAGAGATAGGGGGGACATGATAACGACATACAAAATACTGAGAGGAATTGACAAGGTGGACAAAGACAGGATGTTCCAGAGATTGGACACAGTAACAAGGGGACACAGTTGGAAGCTGAAGACACAGATGAATCACAGGGATGTTAGGAAGTATTTCTTCAGCCACAGAGTAGTCAGTAAGTGGAATAGTTTGGGAAGCGATGTAGTGGAGGCAGGATCCATACATAGCTTTAAGCAGAGGTATGATAAAGCACACGGCTCAGGGAGAGTGACCTAGTAGCGATCAGTGAAGAGGCGGGGCCAGGAGCTCGGACTCGACCCCCGCAACCTCAACTAGGTGAGTACAACTAGGTGAGTACACATACACACACACACCTACACACACATACATACACACACACACATACACACACACACCTACACACACATACACACACACACACCTACACACACGCATACACACCTACACACGCGCACACACCTGCACACACACACCTACACACACACACACACACACACACCTACACACACACACACCTACACACACACACACCTACACACACACACACCTACACACACACACACCTACACACACACACACCTACACACACACACCTACATACACACACACCTACATACACACACACCTACACACACACACCTACACACACACACACACACACACACACACACACACACACACACACACACACACACACACACACACACACACACACACACACACACACACACACACACACATCTACACACACACCTACACACACACCTACACACACACCTACACACACACACACCTACACACACACACCTACACACACACACACATACACACACCTACACACACACACACACACCTACACACCTACATACACACCTACACACACACACCTACACACACACACACCTACACACACACACACCTACACACACACACACACACACACACACACACACACACACACACACACACACACACACACACACACACACACCTACACACACACCTACACACACACACACACACACACACACACACCTACACACACACACACACACACACACACACACACACACACACACACACACACACACACACACACACACACACACACACACACACACACACATTACCACCAACAGAGTTGTATTGCAATACGTTAGAGAAAGAAAGATTACATATATTACTCATCAGTGTTACCACACACCATACTTCTCACTACCACTGTTACAACACGCCATACTTCTCACCATCACTGTTACCACACCATACTTCTCACCATCACTGTTACCACACCATACTTCTCACTACCACTGTTACCACACACCATACTTCTCACCAACACTTACCACACCATACCTCTGACTACCACTGTTACCACACACCATACCTCTCACTACCACTGTTACCACACCATACTTCTCACCACCACTGTTACCACACCATACTTCTCACTACCACTGTTACCACACACTATACCTCTCACTACCACTGTTACCACACACCATACTTCTCACCACCACTGTTACCACACCATACTTCTCACTACCACTGCTACCACACATCATACTTCTCACCAACACTGTTACCACGCACCATACTTCTCACCACCACTGTTACCACACCATACTTCTCACTACCACTGCTACCACACATCATACTTCTCACCAACACTGTTACCACGCACCATACTTCTCACCACCACTGTTACCACACACCATACTTCTCACTACCTCTGTTACCACATACCATACTTCTCACCACCACTGTTACCACACACCATACTTCTCACCACCACTGTTACCACACACCATACTTCTCACTACCTCTGTTACCACATACCATACCTCTCACTACCACTGTTACCACACCATACTTCTCACCACCACTGTTACCACACCATACTTCTCACCACCACTGTTACCACACCATACTTCTCACTACCACTGTTACCACACACTATACCTCTCACTACCACTGTTACCACACACCATACTTCTCACCACCACTGTTACCACACCATACTTCTCACTACCACTGCTACCACACATCATACTTCTCACCAACACTGTTACCACGCACCATACTTCTCACCACCACTGTTACCACACCATACTTCTCACTACCACTGCTACCACACATCATACTTCTCACCAACACTGTTACCACGCACCATACTTCTCACCACCACTGTTACCACACACCATACTTCTCACTACCTCTGTTACCACATACCATACTTCTCACCACCACTGTTACCACACACCATACTTCTCACCACCACTGTTACCACACACCATACTTCTCACTACCTCTGTTACCACATACCATCCCTATCACCACCACTGTTACCACACACCATACTTCTCACCACCACTGTTACCACACACCATACTTCTCACCACCACTGTTACCACACGCCATACCTCTCACCACCACTGTTAGAAAAACGCAATTATTGTGACACAAGGCAAGAAAAACGCAATTATTGTGACACAAGGCAAGAAAAACGCACTCATTGTGACACAAGGTAAGAAAAACGCACTCATTGTGACACAAAGCAAGAAAAACGCACTCATTGTGACACAAGGCAAGAAAAACGCACTCGTGACACAAGGCAAGAAAAACGCACTCATTGTGACACAAGGCAAGAAAAACGCACTCATTGTGACACAAGGCAAGAAAAAACGCACTCATTGTGACACAATGGAAGGAAAACGCACTCATTGTGACACAAGGCAAGAAAAACGCACTCATTGTGACACAAGGTAAGAAAAACGCACTCGTTTTGACACAAGGTAAGAAAAACGCACTCATTGTGACAAAAGGCAAGAAAAACGCACTCACTGAGAAAAATGTTGGACTAAATCTAATTAGTCATTTGGTATAAAAGTCATAAGTCTGTCAGACTTGATATCAACTCTGAGTCTGTTGTTAGACACCATCATAAATATTAATGCTGAGTCTGTTGTTAGACACCATCATAAATATTAATGCTGAGTCTGTTGTTAGGCACTATCATAAATATCAACTTTGAGTCTGTTGTTAGACACCATTAATATTAAAGCTGAGTCTGTTGTTAGACACCATGAATATTAACGCTGAGTCTGTTGTTAGACACCATCATAAATACCAAGGTTGTTAGACACCATCATAAATACTAAGGTTGTTAGACACCATCATAAGTACCAAGGTTGTTAGACACCATCATAAATATGCTGGTGTTGATGGTATGCAACAGCACAGTGTAGAGGAAGTCTTAGTAATCACTGATAATTAACAATGTTCCTATTTTCAATATCGACCAGAATATGGAGCCTCTTATGTATACTCAGTGTTTGCAAGAACACACAAGTGACTATAATATTTTTTTTACATGTTTCTTGTGGTTGTAATAATAATAGATGTATGAGCCCCTCTGGTAGGTTTCTTTTATTCATCATCATTATTATTATAATAAAGACGCGCTAAACTTATTTATTCAATAAAAGTAAATCTTCAGTCTCTTCTGGTTCTCTGACTGTGTAAAAGATGAGAAAGTTAAGATGGTCTACCAGAACGGCCGCCAGTACTCTTGAGTTGGGGAACTGTTATGTCGATGATCATAGTTCACTGGAACTCAGTATCAGGTAGAAGCATTAACTGTAGAGACCACGACAGCTGGCAGCCAACTACTATGAGTACTATCAGTTTAATGCAAACCTTCCATCTACTTCAGTCTTTTCTTAAAAGGCTCTTGATCCGAGGAATTGGACACTGTCTCCTTCCTGGAATCGACTCTAAATACCTCCAGCCATCCCTCTTCCTTTTCGGCCTTATTATTGGGAGACATTACTTGTCAGCTTTAACAGCCTGGTTGATCAGGGCTTGGTGCCTCCTCAGGCGGGCCTGTATACTGGCAGTAACAAAAGAATCACTAGTATTCAATTGGTACTACTGTAAGAGCAAAGGTACTATGCGCAGCACAGCTCCTTTCACCCTGGAGGTTAGTCATATAACTGTTGTTTTAATAAAAAATCAAATATATTATTGCATACAGTAAGTTTTACTTTTGAAGCCAGTATCATATAATTAGAATTAGAATATTACTCTCTTGAGTATAAAGGAGCATACCTATCTAGTTTAAGTGTAAACAAGTTAGTCAACTTAGTGTAACATTAATGGTCGCCACAAGCTTATCCAATATTAACCAAGAAGATAAAAATACATTAATAATAAATACACTTGTGTGTCTCGCCAACAAAGGAATGTACACAACACAGTGTACATGAGAAGGCAAGCCAGCAGCACCGCTGTCCACGGAAGCTTCACCATCACTGCTGCACGATATTGAACATATAATCAGAAATCGATTACGAAAGCAAAACACTTAAAAATTTCATTTATATTAAACATTAATCTAAACATCCAACACTCTTGTTATACTGTTTATTTAAAACTTTAAATAAATGGGAACTGGAAAATGATGAAATAACTGAAAATTGAAAATCTAAAATGACAGTTCAGATCATGAGTAACAACATATTTCCATTATGAAATACAGTGAAAACTAGAATAACATATACATTATTCTAATAAATGAAATTAAAAACAATATACGTACATTACACTAGAGATGTATCAGAAAGGCCTGAGCTTGCTACCATCTGCAGCTCATAAGGCTGCCATCTCCACGAGCCCCTTCGAGGCGGGGTAGATGGCAGACCAGAGGCCTAGCTTCTCCCTACGAGCCCCGTGAGGGCGGGGAATGTGGCTAGGCCTGGGGACACTTGGTCCCAAAGATGAGGAGGTACTTGTCCTTCCTCCCATGGGAGACTTAAGTCTCGAGACACTCCCCAGATAGGGAGCCAAGGCCGGGTCACCACTACTTGGAAAAGACCCGGGCCGGGAGAATACCGGTGAATAAAAAAAAAAAAAAAGTATCAGATGTAAAAATTTAGATATCCGCAGACGCGGATGTGCATGAGGATGTCTTATTTTGCGGATATCTGTTGACAGTAAAATGCGGATGCGGATGTAAGAAATGGTGTGGATGTTTGGTGGATGCGGATATCTGATACTTCTTTACATTACACCAGTGGTTTTTATTTTTTTTTTTTAACGACAGCACCAGCTTCAGGTCCATATCCTATTCTGTGGCAACCCTAGTCAATTTTTTATTAGAATCACTTGGTGAGAGTACTTAATATAAAACATACAAGCTCATAAAACACACACACGAAATATATAATATACAAGCCTGTTAGTGTAATTCATAAACATTATAGATCACAATAAAATAAAAACAAACTTATATTTTTTATTTTTTTTTTAGTGAGATATTTGAATTTGTTGTGAATGGCAGATCCTTTTGATAATAGGTGGAATATTGGAGAGACATTCCCTCATTTGTTCCCCTCTTGTTAGTTTTTACGGTTGTGGTAACTGAAAATTCCAACTCACAAAGGTTAGATGTGGAAAATTGCATGAGAATTACCAGAGCTTTTTTTTTGCAACTTAAAGATATTCATTTTTAATCTCTATCCAGAATTCGTCCAGAGGCACTTCTTAATGCTTTAATTTCAGACTGGTATAAAGTATTTCAGTTAATTCCTGTTCTTTGAGACTGAACTTTGACGGGCTTTATACTGATATAGTGTATTTCTCAACCATAGTCTTTCCTACACAATTTTAGGAAATAGTACTGAATTTTTTTCTGCAAGTACTTCAAGATACTCAAAAATCAGTGGCATGATCTCTTTATTCTTTGTTGCAGCAACATGTGGGAACATATCCATGTTGCCTTCCTTCACTTTGACAGCCCAACTTCTCAGTTTCTCTCTCAAAGCATAAATTTTTATAATTTTGTCAGTGGCAACCCAGGGTACTGTCAGTGCCACCCCTGAGCACTGTCAGTGGCACCCCTGAGCACTGTCAGTGGCACCCCTGAGCACTGTCAGTGCCACCCCTGAGCACTGTCAGTGCCACCCCTGAGCACTGTCAGTGGCACACTAGGGTACTGCATCACCCCTGTTATTTTTCAACCAATGTGCCGTAGCACTTTGAAAAACATAATTACACTACACATCTACCACCACTACATATCTTCCACCACTACACTACACATCTACCACCACTACATATCTTCCACCACTACACTACACATCTACCACCACTACATATCTTCCACCACTACACTACACGTCTATTACCACTACACTACACATGCGTAACAATAATAAGTAAAGTTTAAAATTCTCAGTTTAAAGTTGAGGAACTTCAACATCTTCACATTTTCAGAAGTTAATCTGTTCCTGTGAGTGGAGAAGTTGCTTCACTGATGAATGTTCTCTCACTGTCTATTGAAGAGGTGAACTCTTATATTTACTAGCTAGGTTTACCTAAGATGGAAGAATTATCATATTTTCTCTTTGATACTTTAATGGATTTCATTCTTTAGGTAATGATATTGTCATATATTTGTATATTTCTGTTTTTATGTTTGTGATAACTTGAATACCATCTTGCTTGAATCTGGATGCTCCTTTTTTTGTGATTTGGAAAATGATCCTGAGGCAATGTGTGATGTGCTGTTATTGGGCAAGCTGGCTACAAATTTTTCATATCAAAATCAAACTGGCCAAGTTCTTCAGTCTTAGATCATCTTGACTTAATTCATCAGACTGCTTAATGCTGCTGGCAGATCAACTGCATTTTCCGAGTTCTTCACCTGCTGAATTATCTCCTGAGTTTCTTTCAGTTCATTCTCAATATTGTCAAGTTTTTTCTTTTTAATATTCATCCCCAGCATTGACAGTGAAGAAGTCATTATTGTTTCAGGGGTCTAGAAATGTGCCGAGTATCGTGTTTTTGTCAGTAGTGTAACTCTCAGATCTAGTTAACATTGACACGTTGAATCCTGATAATGGGCTAACCAAGCATTAGAATCTTGAATCACTCAAAGCTTTGTTGACGAAATGTAATAAATATTGTACTTGAGGCAGTATTTCTGCGACAACACAATTTCTTTAAGATATGTACAGTATTTGTTTTATGAAATTTTTCAACAAGATAACTTGTAATAAGATTTCTCTTGTTTCCATCAACCATCTGGCCTACTGTGAAAGACTGACATCCTGCCTACTGTATTCCTGTTAATGCAGGGGATAAAAGTTAATCATAATTTACACCTGGAAAAGTCTGGCGGGATAACGGGCCCCAAACTTGAAATACTCTGTATGGCTTGTCAGATGGTGCAGAGTACCTCCAATAAAAATTAGGTAAGTGATGAGTACACAGAGAAAGAACTCGTTGGGTGTCAGGGGTCTCCGACTCTTCAATGCCCCTCCTCTGTGCATAAGGGAAATTACTAACAAATCTCTGGTTACTTTCAAGAGAGAACTTGACAAGCTCCTCAGATCAGTTTCTGATCAGCTGGGCTATAGTTCTGACGTTGGACTATGTGCGACCATCAGTAACAGCCTGGTTGATCAGGACATGACCCCCCCTAGGAGGCCAGGTCTGGGACTGGGCTGTGGGAGCATTGACCCCCTGAAGCATCCTTCAGGTATCCTTCATGTATCAAATAATGAAAAGTGTGTGTTATCTAAGACATTGCAATGGCTTTTTGTTCACAGATGTGATCTAATATTAAAGTGTAATTCCAGAGAGTAGGTACAGTCCGAATGACTTGTGCCGTGGTAGTTCATTTTGTGCTCTAAGAATCTCTAGTTTAGGCTGGAGGAAAATGACGTGGCTCACCATTTGCTTACAATTAGCAATAATTTCTTTTTCTACCCTGCTCCAGAATACAGTCATGGATCGCAAGTCGAAGTGAATGTAGAAAGCATGGCAGACTTCTGTATCATATCTTTCCAATTCTTTCGACAACACTGGTAAAATTATCAGTGGTATCAAATGAATTTTAGAAGCTGACATGTTGAAGTCATTCATTGCTTCTTAAATAATCTGGGTGATGTGGACTGCTGTGTGGGATCCAGCAAATGACATCGCTTTAAGGACAACAGTTTTGTGAATGAAGTATTTGCTGTGGTAATGTCCAGTTTAAATTATAAAGACTTCAGTCGATACAATCATCCACAAATCTGTGTTCAAACTTGTACGTTCGGCCTGTTCCACTGTATTCTTTTGTTATATTTATAATATTTTTAAATTATCACTGTCATGTAGCCCCTTGAGAGGTTCAGTGATTCTTTGCCTTCGCCTGTAGAGGGAGCACCTCCCTCTATCCAGCGTTTCTTTTTCCTTAGGGTAATATTGCTTGAGCATACTTAGCTGCCTAAGAGTTGATTCTTTCAAGACACTGGTTTAGATCAATGTTATTTAATATATCTTCCCTGTACGATTAATTTAGGACATGATTTATGGAGGAGGTGAATGTATATTTAGGAGCGAGCATGTCAGCAGATGAGTCTGTGAAAGATGAGGTGAATCATAGAATTGATGAGGGGAAAACATGAGTGGTGCACTTAGGAGTCTGTGGTGACATAGGAGTCTGTGGTGACAAAGAACTTTGTCCATGGAAGCAAAGAAGAGAATTTATGAGAGTATAGTTATACCAATGCTCTCATATGGGTGTGAAGCATGGTTGGTGAATGTTGCAGCAAAAAGGCTAGAGGCAGTGGAGATGTCATGTCTGAGGGCAATGTGTGGTGTGATAATGCAGAGAATTTGTACCTTGGAAATTAGGAGGAGGTGCAGGATTACCAAAACTATTATCCAGAGGGCTGTGGAGGGATTGAGGTGGTTCGGACATATAGAGAGGATAGAACAAAATAGGATGACTTCGAGAGTGTATAAATCTTTAGTGGAGGGAAGTCGAGGTAGGGGTCGGCTTAGGAAAGGGTGGAGGGAGGGGGTAAATGAGGTTTTGTGTGCGAGGGGCATTGACTTCCAGCAAGCATGCATGAGCGTGTTAGATAGCGAATAGAGACAAATGGCTTTTAGGACTTGACGTGCTCTTGGAGTGTGAACAAGATAACATTTATGAAAGAATTCAGGGAAACCGGCAGGCCAGACTTGAATCCTGGAGTGGGAAGTACAGTGCTGTCACTCTGAAGGAGCGATGTTAATGTTGCAGTTTTATAACTGCAGTGTAAGCGCGCCTCTGGCAAGACAGTGATGGAGTGAATGTTGAAAGTTTTTCTTTTTTGGGCCACCCTACCTTGGTGGGAGACGGCCGATGTGTTAATAAAAAAATAATGATTTATTTGATCCCGGTTGGTGTTATTGGGTGTCCCGTAGCTCGATCGCTAGCGCACTCAACTCACTGAGGTCTGGGGTCGATCCACGGTACGCGTAGAAACAAGACGTTTTTCCTTAAGATACCTGACTAATGTGGGTCGCATCCTGGGGACAAAATTGACCTAATTTGCCCGAAAATGCTCTGCATAACAAGGGGCTTTCTATATAGTAGTATGTCATTGATGTCAGCTTAACCTGTATACCTGGACCTGTAAAGATAAAGATTATTATTATTCTTGATGAAGTTGAACTTGTTGAAGGCTCCCCCGTAACTGTATGTATTTTGCTGGTCAGGACACCTGTGCATACAAGATCTAGACTTTGATAAAGGATATGATCTGAATGAACTGTGTGCGCGCGCGTGTTAGTTACCATTTTGTCCTGGGCACATGTAGGTTAGACACCAGACCTGTTGTATATGCGCGTGGTATATGTGTGTGTGTGTGTGTACTCACCTATTTGTACTCACCTATTTGTGGTTGCAGGGGTCGAGTCACAGCTCCTGGCCCCGCCTCTTCGCTGATTGCTACTAGGTCCTCTCTCTCCCTGCCCCATGAGCTCTATCATACCTCGCCTTAAAACTATGTATGGTTCCTGCCTCCACCACATCACTTTCTAGGCTATTCCATGGCCTGACTACTCTATGACTGAAGAAATACTTCCTAACATCCCTTTGATTCATCTGAGTCTTCAACTTCCAATTGTGACCTCTTGTGTCTGTGTCCCATCTCTGGAACATCCCGTCTTTGTCCACCTCGTCTATTCTGCGCAGTATTTTATATGTCGTTATCATGTCTCCCCTGACCCTCCTGGCCTCCAGTGTCGTCAGGCCGATTTCCCTCAACCTTTCTTCATAGGACAATCCCCGTAGCTCTGGGACTAGTCTTGTTGCAAACCTTTGCACTTTCTCTAATTTCTTGACGTGCTTGACTAGGTGTGGATTCCAAACTGGTGCTGCATACTCCAGTATGGGCCTGACGTAGATGGTGTACAGAGTCTTAAACGAATCCTTACTGAGGTATCGGAACGCTATCCGTAGGTTTGCCAGGCGCCCGTATGCTGCAGCAGTTATCTGATTGATGTGCGCCTCAGGAGATATGCTCGGTGTTATACTCACCCCAGATCTTTTTCCTTGAGTGAGGTTTGCAGTCTTTGGCCATCTAAACTATATTGTGTCTGCGGTCTTCTTTGCCCTTCCCCAATCTTCATGACTTTGCATTTGGCAGGGTTAAATTCAAGGAGCCAGTTGCTGGACCAGGCTTGTAGCCTGTCCAGATCTCTTTGTAGTCCTGCCTGATCCTCGTCCGATTCGATTCTTCTCATTAACTTCACATCGTCTGCAAACAAGGACACTTCTGAGTCTATCCCTTCCGTTATGTCGTTCACGTATACCAAGAACAGCACAGGTCCTAGGACTGACCCCTGTGGAACCCCGCTTGTCACAGGCGCCCACTCTGACACCTCGTCGCGTACCATGACTCGTTGTTTCCTCCCTGTCAGATATTCTCTGATCCATTGCAGTGCCTTTCCTGTTATGTGTGCCTGGTCCTCTAGCTTTTGCAGTAACCTCTTGTGAAGAACTGTGTCGAAAGCCTTCTTGCAGTCCAAAAATACGCAGTCGATCCACCCCTCTCTCTCTTGTCTTACTTCTGTCACCTTGTCATAAAACTCTAGTAGGTTTGTGACACAGGATTTTCCTTCCCTGAAACCGTGCTGGTTGTCAATTATACACTTGTTTCTTTCCAGGTGCCCCACCACTCTCCTCCTGATGATCTTCTCCATGACCTTGCATACTATACACGTTAGAGATACAGGTCTGTAGTTTAGTGCCTCATGTCTGTCTCCCTTTTTAAAAATTGGGACTACATTTGCCATTTTCCATACCTCAGGGAGTTGCCCAGTTTCAAATGATGTGTTGAAGATCTTTGTTAATGGCTCACACAATATCTCTACTCCCTCTTTAAGGACCCATGGAGAGATGTTGTCTGGTCCCACCGCCTTTGAGGTGTCAAGTTCGCATAGCAGCTTCTTCACCTCCTCCTTGGTTATATGTACCTCATCCAGCACTTGCTGGTGTGCCCCCCTGTTCTGATTTCTTGGAGTCCTACTGGTTTCCACTGTAAATACCTCTTTAAATCTTGTGTTGAGCTCCTGACATACCTCTCGGTCGTTTCTTGTGAATTCCCCATCACCCTTCCTCAGTCTGATTACCTGGTCCTTGACTGTTGTTTTCCTCCTGATGTGGCTGTACAACAGCTTCGGGTCAGTCTTTACTTTTGATGCTATGTCATTTTCATATTGTCTCTGAGCCTCCCTTCTTATCTGTGCATATTCGTTTCTGGCTCTTCGGCTGATTTCTTTATTTTCCTGAGTTCTCTGTCTTCTGTACCTTTTCCATTCTCTAGTACACCTAGTTTTTGCCTCCCTACACCTTTGGGTGACCCAAGGACTCGTTCTGTTCTTCCCATTATTTCTGTTTCCCTTGGGAACAAACCTCTCCTCTGCCTCCTTGCATTTTGTTGCTACATAGTCCATCATTTCTTGTACTGGTTTTCCTGTCAGTTCCCTCTCCTACTGAATGTCTTGAAGGAAGTTCCTCTTCACTGATCGCTACTAGGTCCTCTCCCTCTCTGCTTCCTGAGCTTTGTCATACCTCTTCTTAGAACTATGTATGGTTCCTGCCTCCACTACTTCACTTGCTAGGCTATTCCACTTCCTGACGACTATATGACTGAAGAAATACTTCCTAACGTCCCTGTGACTCGTCTGAGTCTTCCGCTTCCATTTGTGATCCCTTGTTTCTGTGTCCCCTCTCTGGAACATCCTATCTCTGTCCACCTTGTCTATTCCCCGCAGTATCTTGTATGTCGTTATCATGTCTCCCCTGACACTTCTGTCCTCCAGTGTCGTCAGTCCGTTTTCCCTCAACCTTTCCTCGTACGACATTTCCCTGAGCTCTGGGACTAGCCTTGTTGCAAACCTTTGTACTTTCTCTAACTTCTTGACGTGCTTGACCAGGTGTGGGTTCCAAACTGGTGCTGCATACTCCAGTATGGGCCTAACATACACAGTGTACAGTGTCTTGAACGATTCCTTATTAAGGTATCGGAACGCTATTCTCAGGTTTGCCAGGCGCCCGTATGCTGCAGCAGTTATTTGGTTGATGTGTGCCTCCAGTGACGTGCTCGGTGTTATGGTCACCCCAAGGTCTTTCTCCCTGAGTGAGGTCAGTAGTCTTTGTCCACCTAGCCTATACTCTGTCTGCGGTCTTCTTTGCCCCTCCCCAATCTTCATGACTTTGCATTTGGCAGGATTGAACTCGAGAAGCCAGTTTCTGGACCACATGTCCAGCCTGTCCAGGTCTCTTTGCAGTCCTGCCTCATCCTCATCCGATTTAATTCTTCTCATCAACTTCACATCATCTGCGAATAGGGACACTTAAGAGTCTATTCCTTCCATCATGTCGTACGCATATATCAAAAATAGCACTGGTCCTAGAACTGACCCCTGTGGTACCCCGCTCGTCACAGGCGCCCACTGTGATACCTCTTCACGTACCACGACTCGTTGCTGCCTCCCTGTCAGGTATTCCCTGATCCATTGCAGTGCCCTCCCTGTTATATGCGCCTGATCCTCCGGCTTCTGCACTAATCTCTTGTGGGGAACTGTGTCAAAGGCCTTCCTGCAGTCTAGGAAAACGCAGTCAACCCACCCCTCTCTCTCGTGTCTTCTGTTACCTTGTCATAAAACTCCAGGAGGTTTGTGACACAGGATTTGCCTTCCATGAACCCATGTTGGTTTTCATTTATAATCTTGTTCCGTTCCAGGTGTTCCACCACTCTCCTCCTGATAATCTTCTCCATGACTTTACACACAATACATGTCAGAGACACAGGTCTGTAGTTTAGTGCCTCATTTCTGTTTCCTTTCTTAAATATGGGGACTACATGTGTGTGTGTGTGTGTGTACTCACCTAGTTGTACTCACCTAGTTGAGGTTGCGGGGGTCGAGTCCGAGCTCCTGGCCCCGCCTCTTCACTGATCGCTACTAGGTCACTCTCCCTGAGCCGTGAGCTTTATCGTACCTCTGCTTAAAGCTATGTATGGATCCTGCCTCCACTACATCGCTTCCCAAACTATTCCACTTACTGACTACTCTGTGGCTGAAGAAATACTTCCTAACATCCCTGTGATTCATCTGTGTCTTTAGCTTCCAACTGTGTCCCCTTGTTACTGTGTCCAATCTCTGGAACATCCTGTTTTTGTCCACCTTGTCAATTCCTCTCAGTATTTTGTATGTCGTTATCATGTCCCCCCTATCTCTCCTGTCCTCCAGTGTCGTCAGGTTGATTTCCCTTAACCTCTCCTCGTAGGACATACCTCTTAGCTCTGGGACTAGTCTTGTTGCAAACCTTTGCACTTTCTCTAGTTTCTTTACGTGCTTGGCTAGGTGTGGGTTCCAAACTGGTGCCGCATACTCCAATATGGGCCTAACGTATACGGTGTACAGGGTCCTGAACGATTCCTTATTAAGATGTCGGAATGCTGTTCTGAGGTTTGCTAGGCGCCCATATGCTGCAGCAGTTATTTGGTTGATGTGCGCTTCAGGAGATGTGCCTGGTGTTATACTCACCCCAAGATCTTTTTCCTTGAGTGAGGTTTGTAGTCTCTGACCCCCTAGACTGTACTCCGTCTGCGGCCTTCTTTGCCCTTCCCCAATCTTCATGACTTTGCACTTGGTGGGATTGAACTCCAGGAGCCAATTGCTGGACCAGTTCTGCAGCCTGTCCAGATCCCTTTGTAGTTCTGCCTGGTCTTCGATCGAGTGTATTCTTCTCATCAACTTCACGTCATCTGCAAACAGGGACACCTCAGAGTCTATTCCTTCCGTCATGTCGTTCACAAATACCAGAAACAGCACTGGTCCTAGGACTGACCCCTGCGGGACCCCGCTGGTCACAGGTGCCCACTCTGACACCTCGCCACGTACCATGACTCGCTGCTGTCTTCCTGACAAGTATTCCCTGATCCATTGTAGTGCCTTCCCTGTTATCCCTGCTTGGTCCTCCAGTTTTTGCACCAATCTCTTGTGTGGAACTGTGTCAAACGCCTTCTTGCAGTCCAAGAAAATGCAATCCACCCACCCCTCTCTCTCTTGTCTTACTGCTGTCACCATGTCATAGAACTCCAGTAGGTTTGTGACACAGGATTTCCCGTCCCTGAAACCATGCTGGCTGCTGTTGATGAGATCATTCCTTTCTAGGTGTTCCACCACTCTTCTCCTGATAATCTTCTCCATGATTTTGCATACTATACATGTCAGTGACACTGGTCTGTAGTTTAATGCTTCATGTCTGTCTCCTTTTTTAAAGATTGGGACTACATTTGCTGTCTTCCATGCCTCAGGCAATCTCCCTGTTTCGATAGATGTATTGAATATTGTTGTTAGGGGTACACATAGCGCCTCTGCTCCCTCTCTCAATACCCATGGGGAGATGTTATCTGGCCCCATTGCCTTTGAGGTATCTAGCTCACTCAGAAGCCTCTTCACTTCTTCCTCGGTTGTGTGCACTGTGTCCAGCACTTGGTGGTGTGCCCCACCTCTCCGTCTTTCTGGAGTCCCTTCTGTCTCCTCTGTGAACACTTCTTTGAATCTCTTGTTGAGTTCTTCACATACTTCCCGGTCATTTCCTGTTGTCTCTCCTCCTTCCTTCCTTAGCCTGATTACCTGGTCCTTGACTGTTGTTTTCCTCCTGATGTGGCTGTACAACAGTTTCGGGTCAGATTTGGCTTTCGCTGCTATGTCATTTTCATATTGTCTTTGGGCCTCCCTTCTTATCTGTGCATATTCATTTCTGGCTCTACGACTGTTCTCCTTATTCTCCTGGGTCCTTTGCCTTCTATATTTCTTCCATTCCCTAGCACACTTGGTTTTTGCCTCCCTGCACCTTTGGGTAAACCATGGGCTCATCCTGGCTTTTTCATTACTCCTGTTACCCTTGGGTACAAACCTCTCCTCAGCCTCCTTGCATTTTATTGCTACATATTCCATCATCTCATTAACTGGTTTCCCTGCCAGTTCTCTGTCCCACTGAACCCCGTTCAGGTAGTTCCTCATTCCTGTGTAGTCCCCTTTCTTGTAGTTTGGCTTCATTCGTCCTGGCCTTCCTGCTTCTCCCTCCACTTGTAGCTCTACTGTGTATTCGAAGCTTACAACCACATGGTCACTGGCCCCAAGGGGTCTTTCATATGTGATGTCCTCGATATCTGCACTACTGAAGGTGAATACTAAGTCCAGCCTTGCTGGTTCATCCTCTCCTCTCTCTCTTGTAGTGTCCCTTACGTGTTGGTACATGAAGTTCTCCAGTACCACCTCCATCATCTTAGCCCTCCAAGTATCTTGGCCCCCATGTGGGTCCAAGTTCTCCCAATCTATCTCCTTGTGGTTAAAGTCACCCATGATCAGGAGCTTTGCCCTGCATGCATGAGCTCTTCTGGCCACTCTAGCCAGTGTGTCAACCATCGCTCTATTGCTCTCGTCGTACTCTTGCCTTGGCCTCCTGCTGTTCTGTGGTGGGTTATACATCACTGCTATTACCACCTTGGGACCTCCAGAGTGAAGTGTTCCCACTATGTAATCACTTTCTTCTCCGCTATCTTCTCTCTCCAGCTCATCAAAATTCCAGCGATTTTTGATCAGCAACGCCACTCCTCCACCCCCCCTGTTCCCTCTGTCTTTCCTCAGGATTTGGTATCCCGTTGGAAAGATGGCATCTGTTATCATACCTGTAAGCTTGGTTTCTGTGAGAGCTATGATGTCCGGTGATGCTTCTTTGACTCTTTCTTGCCACTCCTCCCACTTATTTGTTATTCCATCAGCGTTTGTGTACCATACCTTCAGTTTCCTTTCCAACACTGTGGTTTGGGGGGCCTGTGAGGGTGGGAGACCTGGTGGCATACTGTGGGGTTCTATAGCTTGGTGTTGGGTGGAGGCTGTGGGTATGGATTGTAGGGTGTGTTGGGATGGTGTGATAGGTTGTGTGGTTCTGAGAGTAGTTGTGTGTGTGCTTGCCCTTGCTGTTCTGTCCTGCTCTGACTGACCTCTGCTGGTTCCCTCCTTGTCTCTTTTCCTAGCTCCTTTCGCTTTTTTGTCCTCTCCCTCAGCTGCTGTCGTTCTGATTTTGTTCTGTCTCTGTCTAGGAACACCCTCTTGTACTCTTCCGAGTATTTCAATCGTGGTTTCTCTTGGAGGATCCTGTTCCGCACTGTTTCCGTCCTGAGAATCAGCTTGATTGGTCGGTTTCTCACCTTCGAGTACCCCCCTATTCTCTGAAAATTTACAATCTCGTCCCTCTCTTCACCTATTTCTGTTATGATTTTCTCAATCTCCTTCCTTTCTTCCTGCTTCCTTTCAGTGTGTGTCCTTTCCTCTCTCTCCTGAAGCCCATGGATAAACACTGATTTTGCCCTTTCTTCCTCGCATTGCCTCACCCTCTGTGGCTCTGGATCCTGCCTGTGTGTGGTCAGTTTCTCCCTTGATTTTTCCAGTGGCTCTTGATAGCCTTGTTGTGCCTCAGCATTCGACCTATCACCCTCTCCATCTGCAACCAGTTGATCTTCCCTTTCACTCCTTGGTCCTCCTTGGCAGATTGATGTGGCCTTAGCATAATTCATAATTCCTTCCTTCCTGTTCAGCCTCGCAGCTTCATATGCTGTGTCTTCTCTGGTCACTGCCCCTGTAACTCGCTCCAGCCTATTTATCTCAACTTCTAGGACCCTTATCTTGGCTACTGCAGTTTCGACTTG